>NW_023458700.1:111975-117742 GCF_013731165.1 Rhagoletis pomonella
TACATACATACATACATTCATACGTGTACACGTAAGGGTGTTTGTTTAGTTGCTAGCTCCAACATATTCGATCGTGAGATACATTTGTCGTTTGAACTAACTTGATTTATTCCATTTTAGTTGGAATTTAACGTAATCTAACTTTAGTTTAACGTAACTCGTTTTAATTTCTTTGATTTTATTTTATTTTAATTTTAATTTATCTTAATTTATTTTAATTCTATTTTAATTTATTTTACTTTAATTTTAATTAATTTTAATTTTATTTTCTCAATCAATTATAATTGAACTCTTTATTTAAGTTAATTTATCTAAAAATGTATGTAGTTAAGGTCAAACTTTCTTTAATCACCCACTTTTCAAGTAACTTTTGCCTCGCTTTCGACAAGTCTTATATACGAATATATGTATGTATTTATGTATTTTTATGCAAATATATTATTTAAATCGACTTCGATCTCCGTTTAACAGTGCTTTATGTTAAATAATGGACTTCTTTGCCAGTTAGACAACGGGCCATCAAAATCTGTTATTCGTGTGGACTCACCTCTTTGTGGCAGGTTTCAATCCCAATATATAAGGATATTTCCTTATGTTGGCAAAAAAATATCTTTCCGTTTTAACGGACACTTCTATCCCCGTTTTTTCTAAAGCAGCCCAAACTGTTTCACCAAACTGTTTTCACTTCTATAAACTATCTACTCGCGACACACTTCTAACTGATTCGAAGTCACTTTCTTTTCTGACATTAGCCTGTCTTTAGCTTAGCGATCGTGCGCCCAATATACCTGTGAAGTGCTAAAGTTTCCTTCTCAGCTGAACTTTAACTCAATCCTAAACGCACACACACGCATTCTTTTGTATCCCGGACATACACACACATACATACATTTACATTAACATTCAAACACAAATAATTACGCTCTTATCTAACAAGTTGTGTTGCGACGAAGGAACAAGTGTAAAATTAGGGATGTGAAAGTGCTTGGTGTTGTTTGATGCAACTAGTAGGTGCTGGCGTTGAGCTGACAGGCCAATACAACAGCCCTTTAAAAAAATCCTGACGTCAGAGAGGAAAACTAAAAACGCAGTTTTACTATATTTGGCCCCAAGTTTTGTGAATATATTGATTTTTCGCGTGTAAAATTGACTGTCGCACGGTGTTATTTTCTAATTTGTAGTCCATTTATAAAAGCGTGGTATATTAAAATGTTTTTTATTTTATTTTATTTATTATACTTTTAGTTTTGTGTGTATAAAAATTTGCAATAGATATTAAAATAATTGCACTTGCAGTGAAAAGAGAACAGAAGACTATTCAAGCAACATGGGGAAATCCGAGTCGGTCGGGAATCCGAGTTTGGTTTCAATTACACTCTTACACACTATAGTGTGATTCTACTTCCGGAACGATTTCGTGCTAATTGAAATTTGTTTCTGATATGAATTTGGCCATTTCTAATAGATTTTGTCGCTGAACTCATGTCTCATGAAAAATATGCACATCATTTTAAAATACATCTCTTGTCCTTTCACAAGCCGCACAGTGTGCTTTTTGAACACTGCATGCGAATTAATCGTAGCGCTTTCGACAGAAGCAGCGTTTTGATACGAAACAAAATGGTTTTGAAAGCTAAAGTAATTCCCTTTCATGAAAAAGTATTGCCATTGAGCCACAACTACCCCTTGGCCTTAAAAAAATTGGTCAAAAATAGTGTTCTTCGAAAAAAACATGCAAAACCCACCGGATTTATTCCAAAACAAAAACTTTATGTATTTTTTTATTATAGTAGTAGTATAGATTTTGAGACACGCAACACGATTCCACTGTTGAAAATTCGATAATAAATTTACTGCCTTAATTTAAAAAATGCATTTTTTATTGCATTTTTTTCTATTTGCATGCAGCTGTGCATACTTCACACAATTTTTTATCCCTCGAAAAATAAATGCGTTTATGTGCAATTCAAGGCCTTTAATTCTAGCCAATGTAAAAGCCTCTAGGCCCTCTGAGAGCATAGTTATAACAATTTTAAACCAAACTTCGAAACTGCTGTACTACTTTTTACCCCGAAGTTAGAAAAAAAGTACATAAAATGTCGAATGAAATTTCGGAGTTTAATTAACTTCAGAAAAGTAATAATTTATCTCTCAAAGGGCCTAGAGATTTCTACCTTGGCTTAAATTAAAGGTCTTAAATAGCAGTAAAACTCACTTGTTGTTCGAGGGATGTAAAACTGTGTAAAGGATGCACAGCTCCCTGCAAATAATTAAAAATGCAATATATAATGCATTTTTCAAATTGAGGGGTTGACGTTTTTTCGTTTTTTAAACAATGAAATCGTGTTTCTCGTCTCAAAATTAGTACAATAAAAAATACAAAACATGTTTTTTTTTTTGAATATATGCATTGGATTTTGCATGTTTTTTTCGAAGAACACTATTTTTGACCAATTTTTTTTTAAATCAAGGAGTGATTGTCCCTCAATGGCTATATTTTTTCGCGAAAGGCAATAACTTTAGCTCTTAAAGTCATTTTGTTTCATATCAAAATATTGATTCTGTCAAAAGCGCTACGGCATACAACAACAACTTTTCGCTGATTTAATTTGTTTCGGTGTTAACGATTGATGATTTATTTCGTTTCAACGTTAACGATTGAGTTTTGTTTCGTTAATTCAGCTGTGAAACGAAACGAAACTATTTTGATAAGTTATTTTTGCGCTTCAACAAAACGAAATCGATTCATATAGCTTGTTGAGCATCTCTGAAATAAATAAAAAACTAAAAATACAGTCGTAGACCGCCTTTTTCTCTTATTTAAAGGGTTTATAACTTTTTTTTGCAAAGTTATATTACAGGTGCTATAAGGGGCAAAGGTCTGGTCTTCGAAAAATTAAAAACCTTATATTTCAAACAATTTTGGACTGAGTTTTAAAAATTTGGTATCGTTTTAAACGTGATTAGACCCCCTTCTTTTCTTATGATATGCATATTTGTATGTTTTGTATGTAACAATTTGATAAAAAATATTTAAAAGGAAAAAATAATTTTTTTTTATATAAACAAAAAAATTACTAATCGATTTTTAAACGCTATCAAACCTTTTCTCTGATATGCGTATTTGTATACTTCGTTTATAAAAACTTGAGAAAAAACACTAAAAATTAAAAAATTCTTCTTTTTAAAAAAAAATGTAGAAAAAAGTTACTAACCGATTTTTAAAAATTATCGCTGTAAAGGCAATTAAATACCCTTTTTCTGGTATGCCTATTTGAATACTTCGTATATAAAAATTTGAGAAACAAAACTTAAAAGCAAAAAATACTTTTTTTTTTATAAAAAAATATTGTAAACAAAAAAAATTACAAACCGATTTTTTAAAAAATTGGTATCGTTGTAAAGGTATTTAAACACAGTTGTATACACTTTTCCAATGTTCACGAATGTATTTATTATTCCATGTACAGTTCACTTTATTCGCGTTCTCATTAATTCAACATGTAAATTGAAAGTAAGTACAAATTCAGAGATTTAATGAATAAGTTAATGGTGAAGTAAAACCGAAAACCGCAGAAATATATGATTTTTGATAATCAAAAAACAACCAGAACAGTCACTAGGGATGTGTCTATCGAATCAGAAAAGCAGTCCTAAAGGCCCCTACACACGATACAGCTGTTTGGCTAAAAGGGATTTAGCCATCCTGGGCCGTCATGCACTTTTGCAGTCATTATTTAAAAAACGTCTCGAAGGTCGGACAAGGATCGAATCGCGGAGGCGAGTAGGGATCTCGCTCTTTCCTTTTGGTAGCGCGCCGTCTCGATGCCTCGGTCCGTATGTCGACTCTTTTTCGCGTTTAATGGGGTTCGGCTTCTGCTTGCACCCCGTGATTTGCGGTTCTGATCCTCATACCGCCAGGTGTGGACACTGGTTTTACGCAGTTGGGTACGGCTCTTGGTCTCCTGCCGCGTGGTGCGGCTTCGACTCGTCCGTCGTGAAGTCTGGTATTTGCTTCCGCGCCGCGGGGAGCGGCTTCTGCTTACTCGTCGCAGGGTTCGGCTGTTGCTCAGGCGCCAGTGTCGGGAACGAGAGTGCGAAGATGGGGCATGGGATGCCTAATGTTACGCGAGGTGGCTTGGTCGTAATCACAACGTCTGGCCTGTGTAGCTCGGGTCTGTCGATCACTGGGCCTACCTACCTCGACGTACAGTATGGTGTGATGGGCGAGACCGCATCTTTGGCAGCGTCGTCGCGTTGCCGGGATTCATAGCCTCGAAGCCTTTGCAAAACCGCAGTGTGTGTGGGCGATGGCAGATTTGACAGCGGGTGACCTCGGCGTCGGACATGTTAACTGTAAATAGAATGGGCTTTAGTGTTGGTATATGATGAGTTGAAAGGCAAAGTGATTGTATAGGAGTAATAAAGGGATTTATTAGTTACGAGGACGGCAAAACACACAACTTCACAATCGGACGTGTAAGTACGCCCGACTACGTGCGGACATCTGCGACCCGGACATAGCCATCGGGTCCGCGATGAATTTTGATGATGCGTCCTAACCGCCATTCGTTCGGGGGTAGCGGCTCGTCGTTGATAACCACCATTTGACCTTCTTCGATCTCCTTCTGCGGATGTTGCCATTTATAGCGCTGGAGCTCATTCAGATATTCATCCTTCCATCTACGGCTAAACTGATGGTGTAAAGCCTTCAGCTTTTCCCAGCGGTTGACCAGTGAGATGTTTTCCGCGTCGGGTTCGGGAATCGCCGTGAGTGGAGCGCCTCTCAGAAAGTGACCTGGGGTGAGAGCTAAAATATCATTAGGATCATGTGAGAGGGGAGATAAAGATTGGGAATTCAGAACTGCCTCAATACGGGTTAGAAGCGAAGAGAACTCTTCGAAATTTAATTTATGGTTGCCAGCTATCTTTTTTAAATGGGTTTTGAAGCTTTCGACAGCTGACTCCCAAAGGCCGCCTATATGGGGGGCACCTGGGGGGATGAATACCCCGTCAACTCCTTGAGGGGAATAATTTGATAGAATGTCGTTGGAGACTTCTTTCGAAAACTCCACAAATTCTCTGCTGAGCGCTCGGTGTGCTCCAACGAAGGTAGTTTGTGGAGGAAATTCAGATACAAGCAACAAAATCGGGACTTTTCGGGCACAATTACAGCGTGGCGTTCATTATAACTGAGCCCGGATTGGGATAATCGTCTGTTTACCCTCAAGAGACCTTCTTTGTCGAGAGAGGGGTTGAGAGTTAAGAGAGAGCTTTTCTTTGACAAGGGCTTTCTCGTGGATAGTGCGCTTACTTCCTGTGGGTAATATCGTGATTGTGCCAACGGAAGGAGCCTCGTTTTGACAAACTGAATTTCGACCTGAGAGAGGGAATTAGTCGAGATACAGGGAGTATTTCTTCTTTTCGCGAGCCCATGGTTGAGGAACCGCAATACGTAAGTAAGCACGCGCAACGCACGAGGAAAAGATGAAAAGCGATCGAGCACATCGGCTCTTCTAAAAATTTGATCCCATTTCACTAGCGATCCTGGCTTGACGCCTTCATCCCAATCGGTACCTTCTAGCCATAAAGATTGAAGAAGCAATTTGGCTTGAGTCATAATGGGCGAGAGCCATCCTGCCGGGTCAAACAGTTTTGCGATTGTTGATGAGATTTGCCGCTTCGTGGCAGTCTTTGTAGCATAAATGGGAGCAACTGAGTAGGAAAAGGTATCTGAAAGAGCGTTCCATCTCATACCTAGTGTTTT
>NW_023458700.1:117842-118143 GCF_013731165.1 Rhagoletis pomonella
TAGGAAAAGGTATCTGAAAGAGCGTTCCATCTCATACCTAGTGTTTTTGTACTACTGGTACTCTCAAATTTTAGAAACTCGGAATCAAGGAGATCTGACTTCGGGATGTTTTCCAGAATCTTTGAGTTGTTGGCCGTTATCTAGCGGAGTGGAAATCCGGCACTAGCGAGTGTCTTTATAACTTCTGATAATTTATTCACAGCATTTGGAATTGTATGGCTGCCTGATAAAATATCGTCTACATAAGTGTCTCGCAGAAGCACTTGTTCAGCGAGTGGGAACCTGTTGCGTGAATCCTTAG
>NW_023458700.1:118153-119467 GCF_013731165.1 Rhagoletis pomonella
ATATGGCTGGAATTTTGAATTAATTTTCCACCCATTCCGGAAATTTCGTATTGAGCCTTTCGGGTGGGGGTCTTAGGCGATTTTGCACTTTCGAGGTGATGCAAGTTTTTTGAGAACCTTATGCAGTACTCCGAGATGCTCTATTAAGACGAGAGCTGTTGGAAGTAGAGTTTTTCCTTCCTTTACTGTGTGCTTGGATTGCACATGTGGACTGTATGTATTGGCGGGTGACTGAGAATTGTTAGTCGCATTTGTGGGTGTTTGTGATCTGTTATGGTTTCTTTGAGCTGTCGGATTTAGTGTTTCCTTTGGGTTTTAAGGTTTCCTGGATCGCCTTAGTGTTTGGCGGTTGGATGCTTGCGATACGTCTTTTCCTGTTGGCTTTGATCATTGTGAGTGGTCACATGGAGTAAAGAATGATGGTTTCTATGGCAAACTGCGCACGTATTTTGACTTGAGCAGTCACTTCTTAAGTGGGAGAATGAGAAGCAGTTTTCGCACAGCTGATTTTCTCGGACCACCTTATATTTATCACGCACAGACAACTTGTTGAATTCGAAGCAGAGTCTAAGGGGATGATTTCCATCGCACATAGGACAAGAGTTCGTCGTATTGCTTTCAACATAAAAGTTTTGAGTTCTGTTATGACTTCGATTCTTAACAAACCCGGGCTTGATTTGTTTCATGCCGTGACGTCGCTCTACTACCTCATATCGTTTTGTAAGAAATTCTTTCATTTGCAAAGAGGTCTTTGCGAGAACTTAGGGATTGTTCCCACAAAGATAACGTCTCTTGGGGTAGCTTCGACGAGTATATATATACCAGGATTGGGTCCCAATTCTCTGTCGGGACGCCTTGAGAATTTAAGACAGACAGGGAATTGTTGATGGAATTTTGAAGTGTCTGTAATGCTTCGCTGTTTTCAAAATGCGATAGAGTAAGAAGAGTTTTAATCTGCTTGTCGACCAGGATTCTTTTGTTTTCATATCGGGACTTGAGGGAATTCCATGCAAGCGTAAACTTTTCACCACAAAGACCGTATTGTTTAACCAGGGATCCGGCTTTTCCGGTTGTTTTGTATCGGAGATGATACAATTTTTGGGCAGGGGTAAGTTTGGGGTGATTAACATAAACTGCCGTGAACATGTCACGGAAGGATGGCCACTCTTCGTAACCTCCAGAGAAAGTTTCAGTGTCACAGGGTGGGACATTCAGGCACATAAAGGTATTTTCCTGCTCCTTTACCGGAAAAGAGGGTTTCTCTGCTAGACGAGACGTTTCGCACATTTGGGCCATCTGCACGTCCATAAGATC
>NW_023458700.1:119567-130797 GCF_013731165.1 Rhagoletis pomonella
TATTTCAGCAAAACCTGAGATGTTCAATCGCACTGCAATATTTTTCTATCCATTTTTCCAATGCTAAAATAATTTTCACCACATAAAATTGCTGCACAACACCATTTGACGAAAAAGCGTTGCTTGCAACACTAGTCCTTTATGGGGACCAAATTTGGTGGAAAAAAGTTGCTAAGTTTGTTTACTGGATATACTGACCCAACACACATCGAATGCTGCAATCGATGTAATTAAACGTTTCCTTAAATATTAAATAAATAGATGTACACCCGGCGTTAACCGATTATATACGTAAAACGAGTGGTTTATTTCGAAAGTAGTAAGGGCTTTCCTACAAAATTGGTGCTAGAAAAGGGATATAGCCTCGCGTGTTAAGTGGCGCGATAATTAAAATAAAAGGAATAGAACATTTCCACGTGTATGTGCATATGTACGTTGGCTTGCACGCAAAAGTGAGCAGCGGACATTTGCATATTTCAAGATATATTTCTTTCGCGCGTTTGCAAAAAACTAAAACTAAGTTGCAGAAAGTAAAAGCCAAGTTGGCAAAAACTAAAATCTAAGTTTGCAAAAACAAAAATAATAAACTAAAAGCTAAGTTTACAAAAACTAAAAACTAAGTTGGCAAAAATTAAAGCCTAAAACTCAAGATATAATATCGGCGGAATCGGGTAAAATACAAACCAATAAAATCAAATTAATATTGTGCGAAGGTGTACTTTTGCCAAACCGCTACAACGGTCCTAACGGTGAACTTCAAGGCAAAAAGGCCACAAGTACAACGGCGCTAGCAACATCGTAAGTAGTGGCAGAGGCTCGGCGGTTGCAGCGTGAACCACTAGGCAGGCGTGAAGCAACGAGACCATCAAGTCAGCAGCAGCGAAGCGGAAAACAGCGCAACGGTAGAGAGCCTGCGCAAACGTAGCAGCTCACACGACAACGACATTGCAGAGTAACAGGCTAACCTAATATTCACGCACGCCGCCAATTTATTGTCAAAAATTTCTCATGCACATTCAACTTGTATGGGATCAACCGAAATTGAACGGCGTGCGTATGAAGCTAACTCAATTTCCAATTTTTGTTCTGCGTGACATTTTGATTTGACGTTTCGCGCAATGAAATCAAATGCAAACGCATGCAAGTCAATTTCGGGTGACGCAAAAAAACAAATTCGATGGCATGCGTACCAAAACACAAGCCGCGAATATTAGGTTAGCCTGTATGCGAGCGGAGCAACGGCGACGTAGCAGCATAACGCAGCAGAGGACGACAACGAAAGCATTCCACTACAACGGCGCCAGGGTAGAGGACAACGGTTTGACAACGTATAGCAAGCTAATTGCTATTGTTCTTGTCATTTCTTTTTACTTGTATGTATGTATAATACTGTTTCGTAATTTTGTTCACAAGCACGGTTGCGTGTACATTAGAGTGGTCCAAAAAAATTAAGTTGGAATTTTAATGCCGGCCCCCCTAGAATTGTTCTATATCGAAAAAAATACCCCTATTTTTTTATTTTGAAATCAAAAAATATTTAGGGGGTGCTCAAAGCGCTCAAAGTTTTCCAAGTATTTTATATGGAGAAAAACCCATTTTTCGTAGAAATGGTATAAAACTCTTAAAAATCAATATTTTTCAATCGGAAAACTGTGGTTCTCTTCAGGAGACTTCCAGTATTAATATCCAATTGTTTATTTAACCATTTTTTATGATGACTTTCCATTGCATTTTCTAGGGGTTTTGGAGGACCTATAAAATATAGTTACTATGAAAAAATGGTTAAAGAGACAATTGCGTATTATTACTGGGAGTCTCCTGAAGATAAGAAAAGTTTTCCGATCGATTCTACACTATTTCTACGAAAAGTTGTTTTTCCCCCATATAAAATACATGGAAAACTTTGAGCGCTTTGAGCACTCCCTATTTTTATTTTTTTTTTCAAAATAAAAAATAGGGGTATATTTTTTTCGATATAGAACAACCCTAGGGGTGCCTGCATTAAAAATCCGACCTTATTTTTTTAACCGACTTCCTAAAAAGGAGGAGGTTATCAGTTCGTCGGAATATTTTTTTTTTTTTTTTGTTTTTTTTATGTATGTTACCGCATAACTTTGGACCACGTCAACCGATTTCGATCATTCTTTCTGCATCGGCAAGGTAGTATCTCAGAGGTGGTCCCATACTAATCTGGTTAAGATCCGATCAGCGGATCATGAGATATATATATATATATATTTTTTATATGGGAGTTGAAGTCGATCAGCGGATCATGAGATATATAAATATATATTTTTTTTTATATGGGAGTTGAAGTCGGTTTTTTTTTTTGCTAAAAATTACTAGTTTACATACATTTTTGGACCACTTTAGTGTACATATGTAGGCGGTCCAGTGTAGTTAAATTGTACACAGTCGTGGCGTATTAAAAAAGGATAACATACAAATTTTAATACAGTACACCACCAGTGTCATAAAAAAAGTACCGAATATCTTATAATATATATGTTATAAATATTATAAATGTGAAAGTTTGTTTGTTTGGATGTTTGGGAAATCATCACGCGGAAACGACTACACGCATTTGCATGAAATTTTGCACGCAGATAGCTTATGGGCCAGACTAGTTAATAGGCAATTTTTTTTAAGAGTTGCCACCTGTTAAAAAAGTTTCATTTATTTAATATGCGGGAACGACTGAATGGATTTGCATGAAAATTTGCACACAGATAGCTTATGACCTAGATTGGAAAATAGGCTACTTTTATTAAAAGTTGCCATCTGTTAAAAAAGTTTCATTAAATTAATACGCGGAAACGACTGAATGGATTTGCATCAAATTTTGCGAGCAGATAGCTTATGACCTACAGTGGAAAATAGGCTAATTTTTAGGAAGTTAAAAAAGTTTAATCAAAATAATACGCGGAAACGACTAAACAGATTTGCATGAAATTTTGCACACAGATAGCTTATCACCTAGGATAGAAAGTAGGCTACTTTTTTAAGAGTTGCCACCTGTTAGAAATGTTTAATTTAATTAATACGCGGAAATGAGTGAACTGATTTGCATGGAGGTTTTCACGCAGATAGCTTATGAGCTAGATTGAAAAATAGGCTACTTTTTTAAGAGTAACCACCTGCTAAAAAAGTTTAATTAAATTAATACGCGGAAAAGTCTGAGCGGATTTACATGAAATTTTGCAAGCAGATAGCTTATGACCTTCAGTGGAAAATAGACTAATTTTTTGGAAGAGTTGCCACCTCTTAAAAAAGTTTTAATCAAATTAACACGCGGAAACGACTGAACAGATTTGCATGACATTTCGCACAGTGATAGCTTATGACCTATGTTGGAAAATAGGCTACTATTTTAAAAGTTATCACGTATTAGGAAAGTTTAACTGAACTGATTTGCATGA
The DNA here is from genome assembly GCF_013731165.1 of Rhagoletis pomonella. NCBI lineage: Eukaryota > Metazoa > Arthropoda > Insecta > Diptera > Tephritidae > Rhagoletis > Rhagoletis pomonella. The sequence goes on from NW_023458700.1 coordinate 122,987, forward strand.
AAGTTTGCACACAGATAGCTTATGACCTAGACTTGAAAATAGGCTACGTTTTTAAGAATTGCCACCTGTTTGAAAATGAAATTTTGCTCAAAGATGGTTTATGACCTGGATTGAAAAATAGGCTACTTCCTTAACTGGTTTTCCGATCAGAACGAAATTTAGTACACTTACTACGGATTTCGGAAGGATGGTCTTAGACTGAAAGTAAGTCCGATAACTCAAGGCCCCTCCTATACAAATTGGAATTTTCGTATTACATACATATCTCTAGAAGTATTTGTGGGAGAGAACTGAAACTTGGTATAGTGATATGCATGTGAAATCAATGTTGGCATTAATCGATTGATGTTTTAATTAGTTAGTTAATTCGATTAAATTCAATCTGATTACAGTTAATCATGATTATTTTAATCCGACTAAACAGTTAACCGTAACCGCGATTAAAAAATTAATTTTTAATCATTAACTCTTAATTTGATCAAGTAGGTTTGGTGATTAATTAAGTTATGCTGGAATTGCCCTGTGCACACAAAGCAAGTTCATCCGGTATCGCTAAGTCGGGTTTCCTCATCAATCTAAGCAATTTGGTGTGCATTTTCATTAAGATATATACCAACGAACGTTTTACAAACTAGGTTTGTAAAAGTTCCAGTTTATGTATTACTAATAACAATAATTATTATTTTTCTATATTACGTGTTTTTATAAGCGTAAAACACAAAATAATTACTGTAACTGGTATTTGGTTTCAAACTCGGACAAACTAGACAAATTAATCAGATTTTATTTTTAATTGGATTAACGATTAATGTTTTAAATTAATTAAAGGTAATCGCAGCCAGCGGTTAACGATTAAAAAAATGTTATCATTAATCGTACAGTTGATTACGACTACTTAATTTTAATCGTCAAACGCGATTAACATTTTAATCGTTAATTTTTAATCGTTAACAGTTTGCCAACACTGTGTGAAATCATGTTCATGTTCACGGAGAAAAATGGACGTTTTTGGAAAAGAGGCGTAGCACCTCCCATACTGACTGAAAGTTTCATATTGCATATCTCTTCAAATGTTTGGGGTAAAGCACTCAAGCTTTGTATGGAAATACATATGTAAGCATGTATGTATGTGAAACTAATACCATACTCATGGAGAAAAATAAGAGTTATTGGAAAGGGTGGTGTGGCAACTCCCATGCCAATTGATTTTTCTATGCTGCATATCTCTGGAGGAGGAGGACTGGAACTTGGCACCGAGATGTGTATACAAAATTAATTCCATACTCATAGAGAAGAATTTGCGTTATTCGAAAAGGGGACATGGTTCCTGCCGTACAAATTTACTGTTTTATACTGCTTATCTCTAGAGGTGTTCATGGTAGAGTACTGTGACTTGGTACTGGGGTATGTAAAATCTATTCTAAATTCATGGAAGAAGATTAGGGTTATAAGAAAAAGGGGCGTGGCACTTCCAGTACAAATTTACTTTTTCTTGCCACATATCCGTGGAAGTGTTTGTGGAAGACAGAATAAATTTCATTAAATAGAAAAGGGAGAGCCTGGTTCGGCCTTATAATCTAAAGCTCTCTTGAGGCATTTGCTACTGTAATGAGAAGTGGTATTTTGTCAAGGCCAGGTTACTAAATTTGAGTTGGAAATATTAGAACTCGCCGTGGCACCTCCAAGAAGGTTACACGTTCACGCGTCGTATACCTGGAAACATTTTAAGGTAAACTTAGAGGGATTGATATATTTCGTATGCCTAGCGCGCAGACGAGATTTTATAATTCATAGTTTTAAACGGCCTAAATACCTTAACTTGCTTAAAAAGTGGGCACAGAAATAAAATCTAACATCATTAAATTATTTTTCCTATTTGTATATAAGCGCGGGGTGAAACCCGCGGGTATAAGCTAGTAATTATATAATTTTAAAGCGTTTGATATTGCCTTTGTTTCGTAATTGGTGAGCAGTTTAATTTGTAATTTAAGATTAAATATACTCTATATTTCAACTTTTAACAAATTTTGCAATAATAACATTTACCCATAATTCTGAGATTTTAATATTAAGCGAATTTGTAAGACACGTGGTTCGACCACCGAACGCTCAATATTCACACTTCGTGATATCGAAGATTCGTTGACTCCGTTCAGCGGATCAGGTCAGCCCAGCCTCGAACAGTGGTTGCAAGACTTCGAGGAAAATGCCTTAGCCGTACAGTGGAGCGAACTGCAAAAATATATCTATGCCAAGCAGTTGTTAAAAGGGGCTGCTAAAATGTTTGTTCGTAGCCAGGCAGGCATCAGTAGTTGGGCATCGCTCAAGTCAGCGTTGAAGAAGGAATTCGGAACGGCAACATCGGCAGTCGAGGAACATCGCGCATTGAGGAATCGCCATAAACGTCCAAATGAAGATTTACGCGAGGACCTGTACAGTCTGATGGAAATCGGCAAACCTAGATGACATCAGCGTAATAGAATACTTCATCGACGGTATACCGGATTCAAAATTGAATAAAATTAGGGCGAAGTCTATCAGCGGTCTTAGGGAACAAATTCAGATCTACGAAAAATTACTGCAGGGAGGAGTCAACAGTCGGCGGCGAACCAAGGTCAACTAACGTCATCAAAAAAAGCTGTACAGAGTTCCAGTTCAGTAAGAAGGAGGTGTTTTAAATGCGGCGCTACTTCAGATTTCGCCAAGAACTTCCCACGAAACCCCATTAAGTGCTATGGTTGCGGAGGAGAAGGCCATCGAGTGGACGACTGCAGGAAAAGTAATCCACCCAAGCAAGACAAAGCCAGTATGCGTGCAGTGACGAGGGCATCGGAGTAGGTGGATTTTCAAGGACATAACCTTCAATACACCCAACATGATGGCGCAAACAATTTCAGCGCTGATTGACACCGGCTCCGATCTGTGCTTAATGCGATACGATACTTTGCTTATGTTGAGGTTGGACGTAGGGTTAGGTAAAGATAAGCGGCGATTAGTGGGAATAGGTAATAGCGACCTAGTGACGATGGGTAGTTTCACCATGCACCTGGTCATAGATAGCATACCGTTGGATATTATGTTCCATGTAATTAACGAATGCGACTTAAGCTATGCAGTGTGTTGTATTGGCCTGTCAGCTCAACGCCAGCACCTACTAGTTGCACCAAACAACACCAAGCACTTTCACATCCCTAATTTTACACTTGTTCCTTCGTCGCAACACAACTTGTTAGATGAGAGCGTAATTATTTGTGTTTGAATGTTAATGTAAATGTATGTGTGTGCATGTCCGGGATACAAAAGAATGCGTGTGTGTGCGTTTAGGATTGAGTGAAAGTTCAGCTGAGAAGGAAATTTTAGCACTTCACAGGTATATTGGGCGCTCGATCGCTAAGCTAAAGACAGGCTAATGTCAGAAAAGAAAGTGACTTCGAATCAGTTAGAAGTGTGTCGCGAGTAGATAATTTATAGAAGTGAAAACAGTTTGGTGTATACACAGCTGCTTTAGAAAAAACGGGGATAGAAGTGTCCGTTAAAACGGAAAGATATTTTTTGCCAACATAAGGAAATACCCTTATATATTGGGATTGAAACCTGCCACAAAGAGGTGAGTCCACACGAATAACAGATTTTTGATGGCCCGTTGTCTAACTGGCAAAGAAGTCCATTATATAACATAAAGCACTGTTAAACGAAGATCGAAGTCGATTTAAATAATATATTTTCATAAAAATACATACATACATACATACGTATATAAGACTTGTCGAAAGCGAGGCAAAAGTTACTTGAAAAGTGGGTGATTAAAGAAAGTTTGACCTTAACTATATAAATTGTTAGATAAATTAACTTAAATAAAGAGTTCAATTATAATTGATTGAGAAAATAAAATTAAAATTAAAGTAAAATAAATTACAATAGAATTAAAATAAATTGAAATTAAAATAAAATAAAATTAAAAGAAATTAAAACAAATTACGTTAAACTGAAGTTAGATTATGTTAAATTCCAACAAAAATGGAATAAATCAAGTTAGTTCAAACGACAAATGTATCTCACGATCGAATATGTTGAAGATAGCAACTAAACAAACACCCGTGCACCCGTGTGCACGTATGAATGTATGTATGTATGTACTTATGGATCTGGTTAGGGATGTATGTATGAAAATACACTCGAAATAAATGGAAGTAAAAATAATTAAACATAAATGATAACAAAAGAAAATGCTAATAATGAACGAGAATTTAAATGTGGCATATAGTAAAGCATCAAAAAAAATAAATTTGCAGGTTCTCGCCAGGCAGGGGCAATATTGGGGCCTCAAAACTTGGCATTTTGGAGTAGGAGCGCTTTACCCTAAATGAACCCAGCAGCGCGCATAGGTTTCAATAAATCGCCAGCGCCTATGTACGAAAGCGAAAACTAGGTCAACGACCGGAGTACATAATACCATGATAAAAATATAGTAAGGTAGAACCGCTGAGAGTTACTTTTAAAATTCTTGACGTTTCCAAACATTTTAATTTTTAAATTTACTCACAAACTCACACCCACATTTTCATTTTCAATCTCAAGCAGCAACAATTTCGAACAATTTAAATTTTTTATTTTCAATTTTATATGATTTTAAAATGCTGGCAAACTTCAAAAAAAAATCATGGCCGACAAAATGAGAGAACGGTTCTACCTTGCTATGTTTTTATCATGCATAATACTGCTATTACATTTTTTTTACAAAAAGACGATGCAATAAATAAAGAGAGAGGAGTCAAGAACGCACATATGTACAAAGGGGAAATACAAGGAAGGCGACATACATAAGAGAGACGGGAACGGAGATACACCCACGCAGATATACATAGTGACCCGCAACTGGAGCGTTGGAAAATACCAAACGAGAGCTTCCAAAGGTTTTTGGCATAGATCGCGCTGCGCTGGCGGGCTCTCTGCTTTTCTTCGGTTTTTTTTTATTTTTGCTACTTTTGGGTTTTTTTGCGTTAACTACATATATATATATAGTCTAAAGTTTCTTCTACCGGGAGAGAATTTTCTTTTGCTTGCTTTTGAGGTTTTTTTGTTTTTGATTTATTTTACCTTTTTTGCTGAAATTTTGCTTTTATTTGGAGTTTGCTTTGTTTTAGTTGATTTTTGCATGAAATTTAATGAGTTTGTAGTAATATTAAGTATATGGATTTCTTTATTACCTTGAATTTCTTTTTCATATGTAGGTATTTATAAGTTTGGAATAGTTACTATTTTGTTTTTTTTTTATAAGCTTTCGCATAAAAGTAGACGTTAGTGGCAACTACATTTTGAGGTTAGGTTTTTTTTGTATCGATTTTGTTGGCTTACCACGCGTCGGGGACATGGAGTTTTTTTGAGTAATTCAATTCCGCCAATTTTACCTCTCGTCCTTCAATTTATTATATAAGCCGCGTTTGCCGAATTCTTGAAAAAAAAAACATTTAATTCCGCGGATATATATATTTCGAATTATCAGCAGCTAGTGTAGCGTACGGTAGGCAGTAGTATGTCCAAATGCAAAGCAGGCAATGTTCTCATTTCATTGAGGCTGTGCATTGGAATATGATGTGTATGTATGTATGGTGAGTTGATAAACTGTTTTTTTTTTTTTACAACAATTTTTCAGCGACCTTTCCTACGGATGCTGGCGCCTTCATCAGAGGAGAGTGTGGTGAGTTGTAATTCCAATTTTGCTTATTATTTTCATTGCATCATATACGTAAATATAGACATTTATACATACGTTTATGTACTGCACGCCAATATATGCTTCTGAGTACATACTTGTTAAGTAGATGGGGAGGGCTGACTCCGCCCTGACAGGACGGTTCTTCTACTTTCTCTTCGTTTTTTCACTTAGCCTAAACCACATCCCTAATTCTGCTTATGTTCACTTACACAGGCATGAGTTTATTTGCTTATATATGCTGACGGTAAGATCTGTGGAGAAAAAACCCTACCCACCGACGAGCTTAGCCTGGGCTTGCTAGCATGCCTGTATGCCACAGTATCTTATCCTAACAGCCAGCAACATAACAAGTGGTCATAGGTAACGATGTACTGAAACAGGTTGACCTAGCAGTGACCGAAGATGGCGCTGATTTCTAAGAAAAGAGGGATTTCTAAGGAAGGGAAGCAGGCGGATGGAGTGGTTGCGGGAACACGGGAATCCAACAAGAGACCCTCGCTTGTCGATGTAGCCGCCAACACACTTGTTTCAAACGAATCACGTAGGCACAACGAGCAGACGGTGGGAGCTGTTGAGGCGGGTGCTGATATCAGGAGTTTCACCCGGTTCAGTTTATGAGCCGGAAGACAAAGCCGGCCGAGGAAAGTTACCACTCGTATGAGTTGGAAATCTTGTCCATCGTAGAAGCTCTAAAGAAATGGCGCGTGTATCTGTTGGGTATAAAATTCAAATTTATAACCGACTACAACGCATTTAGGAAGACGATAAAAAAACGCGAGGTGCCTGTCAGAGTGTCCCGCTGGGCGATGTACTTACAAGATTTCGACTATGAAATCGAGCACCGAAAGATCACCAAGATGAGACATGTGGACGCTTTGAGTAGAGTCTCGTGCTTGTTAATGGAAGACTCTCTGATCCATCGGCTGAAGCAAGCCCAGAAAAGAGACGATTGAGTAAGAGCCGTCCGGAAAATCGTCGAACGAGAGGAGTACGAGGATTTCTTCATGAAACATGGAATAATGCACAAGGATCCCATCAAGGAGCTGATCGTCGTCCCATCTCTTATGGAGGAAGAGATAATAAGAGCGGCACATCGCCAAGGACACTTTTCCAGTAAGAAGACGCAGGACGCTGTGGAGAAGTCGTTTATCCCGCAGCTGAAGTCCAAAGCGGAACATGTAGTCAGAAGCAGTATAGAGTGCATAACCAACGAGAGCAAGGCAGGTAAACGTGAAGGGTTCCTGAACCCCATAAACAAGGAAGATCGTCACTTAAGTACATTCCACCTCGATTACGTTGGTCCAATGGAGACAACTAAAAAGGCGTACAACTACATACTGACTGTTGTGGACGCATTTTCAAAATTTGTATGGCTATATCCGACGAAGAGCACAGGAACACGCATCATCACCAATAGAGGTGCAGCCTTCACATCAGCCCTCTTCAAGGAGTATTGCGAGAGCGAATCCATTCAGCACCTTCTCATCGCTACCGGTGTTCCACGAGGAAATGGCCAGGTCGAGCGGGTACATAAGGTTGTTGTCCCGATGTTATCGAAGCTTTGCTGTGAAAGCCCAGTAGTTTGTGCCGGCACGTGGAGCAGCAAATAATCAACAACACTCCGCTACGAAGTACGCGAGTACCGCCGTTCAAAATACTAACTGGGACTAGACATGCGGATGCCCGGTGCACCAAACTTGCAAGACATTTTAGACGACGCTGCATTAGCGGAAATCGACTCCGAACGCGAAAGAAGCCGCCATCAATCGCAAGAGAATAAAGCCAGGATTCAAGAAGAGAACCGCAGGACCTTCAACTCGCGTCGTAAGGCAGAGGTCGAGTATAACGTCAACGAATTGGTGGCGATTAAGCGCACGCAATAAGGTCCTGGTTTGAAGCTTAAACCAAAATACCTCGGACCCTACAAACTATTGCCTAAACTAGAGCACGGCAGATACGAAGCCTCGAAGGTTGGAGACCACGGGGGGCCTGGGCGAACTACCACAGTGGCAAAATTCATGAAAAGGTGGGACCCTTCATTCGGGTCGAATGACATCGCAGGATGGCCGAATGTGGGAATCAACGCACGGACCAC
>NW_023458700.1:130807-136487 GCF_013731165.1 Rhagoletis pomonella
AAATGGTATGATAGGCAATTGACAGAGATGAACAAGTATAAATCTAAATCCCATGAGAAAGCAGTGTTGTCAGGGTACTGGGGTGAATATAATTTAGTGAGAAGCAGATATAAGAAAATGGTAAGGTGTAAAAAAATTAAATACTTAGAGCATAAGGTGGAAATAAATAAGGGTGACAGCCGACTCATGTGGAAATACTTAAAGGAGGTAGTCAATAACACGGAGGTCAAAGAAAATATTGGGGAAGTGATAATAAATAACACCAACTACGTAGACAGCTTTGAAATTGCGGAAAACCTAAATAATTTTTTCGTGGACAGCATTTTGGAAATACATACCAATATAGAGTGTGTAAACTATGATTTTTTCGAGCAACGAGCTCCCACAAGTACGCTAAAATTTGAAGAGGTCTCAACGGAAGACATTCTTCAAATTGCCAAAAAATTTAAGCGGAAAATTGGGGGAAACAACCTACTTTCTGAAGGTGTTATTAAGGACTCTGCTGATTATATGGGATATTTCTATGCCCTACTTATAAATAAGAGTCTCCAGACAGGATCAGTACCGGAAGAATGGAAAATTTCATCAATAGTGCCCGTCAAGAAAGTTAGAAAAACGGTTAAAGCTGAGGAGCTTAGGCCCATCAATACTCTCCCTAGCTTGGAAAAAATGCTAGAAACCGTTGTGAAAAACCAGCTACAGTACTATGTGGAATCCAATAAAATACTCATAAAAGAACAATCTGGATTCAGAGCTAAACATTCCTGTGAGGCTGCGCTGAATCTGGTGATTTCTCAATGGAAAGAAGATCTGAACAGACACCTTAATGTAGTGGCAGTGTTTATTGATCTTAAAAGAGCATTTGAAACCGTTGATAGGGTCCGAATGTTGGATAAACTAAAATACATTGGTATAAAAAACACTGAGCTTGACTGGTTTAGAAGCTTTCTGTGTAATCGTAGGCAACAAACAATAGTTAATTCAAAGAGGTCTAGTAAGATAGCCGTAGACATCGGATTACCACAGGGCTCAGTTTTGGCACCCCTACTCTTTAATATATATATATACGATATTAAAAGTTCTCTCAAACATTGTAAAATAAAACTCTTTGCGGATGATGCCTTGTTAACGATCAGTGATAGGGAACTACCAAATGCGATTGTCAAAATGCAAGAAGATCTTAATTCTTTGTATCAATGGCTGTGTTCAAATAAACTCAAACTGAATGTGAAAAAGACTAACTTTATGGTATTTTCCAGAGCGGCAAATGCTGACTCCATAAGCCGTGAATTAAAAATCAAAGATGAAAATATCGAAGAGGTGAAAATTGTCAAGTACCTAGGAATATACATAGACAACAAACTAAAGTTTGATGAGCACGTTGAGTATACAGTCAACAAGATTGCTAAAAAAATTGGCCTTATAAAGAGATCGTGTAAGTACTTGGGAAGAAGATATAAAACGTTGGTGTACAGGTCAATAGTAGAACCGCACTTTATATACTGCCCCACGATTTTCTTCCTAGCGGGGGACTCCCATGTAGATAAGCTGCAAAAAATGCAAAACCGAGCGATGAGATTCATCCTCAACAAACCGTATGACACACCAACAAGATGTATGCTTGAAACCTTGAATTGGTTAAGCGTGAAGCAACAAGTTTTTTACCACGCTATGAAATTTGTGTACAATATTAAGAAGGGCAACCTGCCGGATTATCTTAGCGATAATCTCCGATATATAAATGAGACGCATACATATTTGTTGAGAGAGAATAACAGCTTCAGACTCCCGAAGTATAGAACAGAAGTGGACAAAAAAAATATTTTCTATAAAGGCTTAAAGTGCTTCAATGAATTACCAGAGGCTATAAAAAATTGTGATACTATCACTCTTTTCAAGCGGCTGCTATTTGACTGTTGTAGAACGCAGCCTACAAGATAGTGATGTATCAACAATAGCGTGGATTGGAAACTAGGCCTTTCCAACCACCAAGATATCGAGACTAGGCGGATCGGAAACTCGGCCTTTCCGACTACCTAGACCCTTAGATAATAAACAATAAACGAGCGGATTGGAAACTAGGCCTTTCCAACCGTTAACCGTCACGAAAGCGCGACTGGGTGGATCGGAAACTCGGCCTTTCTGACCACCCAGGAGATATCAATAAATGGAGTAACCCAAAAAGAATAGCGCGGATTGGAAACTCGGCCTTTCCAACCGTCTACATAACTTCCAGGAAATTGCATGCGTGTATAATGACATAAAATAATTGCAGTGATAAAGAAATAATGTTATTTAAAAATTTCTGTAGAGCATTTTGTATTTAATATTTAATATTTATATTTTAAATCTAAAATCTAATTATAAGAATGTTAAATCTTTGTTGCAATATAAGTCTAACAGACTGTAAAAAATAAATAAATAAATAAATAAATAAATAAAACATAGACCGATTTGAAGGATAACTTCGTCAAATCCCGAAATGTTATCTCCGATAAATATGGGCCGTGGAACATTTCGCATACGATTCGCTATACCTATAAATATATATACGTTAGAGTCTAACGCATTCTCTACGCTATATGTCTATAAGTATATAAGTCAAACAGAATACATTTTTGAAATCCCTTTTCAATAAAACATATACCGATTTGAAGGACAACTTCGTCAAATCCAGAAATGTTATCTCCGATAACACACGCGGCAATAACGCAAACTTTGCTTTATTTCGCGGTGCCTAATAAGAATTTTTACGTTGGCCAATGCAAAAGATCGTTTAAAAGCAAAAATAGTCTGTAAAGTCAAAATTTTTGGTTTAAGTTGAAACCACTAAGGCACAGTATCCTCCTCACGCATTAGCCAATAATAGTAACGCTGTGATGCCATATGGAATACCAATTGGTGTCATGGGCTTTACCGATGGTCTTATTTCTACCTGTGAGATATCTTCCAAGCATTCATAATCTTTTTCTATGATCTTGCAACTACAACATTGGTGCGATGCATATTCCAATAAAAGTTCTTATAAGGAAACTCAAGAGCACAGAAGTGCGTTTTCTGTTATAGGAGGGCCAAGAATCCTCGCTGCCCCACATAATGAAAAGTTTTCCGGTACATTGGCTGAATGAGTCTTGCATATTTTTCAAATGAAGCAATTGATATACCTACGGTGATCGTTCCTTTTTAATTCGCCACTTCTAAAATTCGTGGTAATATTTATAAACTGATTTCTATGTAGATCGCATGATCGTGCATGAGGGCGTCAGACAAACTTAACCCCTTCCTTCATTTAGACATCTGAAAACTAAATTCGTATAACTTAAACATATAACTTATACACTTCGGCTGCAGCGCCATCCATTGGGTCCATTTTCTGCAAAACCATTGCTTACCATAAACTGAATACGTGTTATGAATTTAAACCTCGACTCCAGCGGCACTCATCGGTTCAATTTTTATCAAAAGAATTTTCCATCATACAGATACATAGCTCACATGTAAAATTTGATCGGTTAATAAATAAGATTTTTATAAGTAACTCTACTCCAGCACCACCTAGAGAGTTTTCTAGTAGCATGTAAAAGGACCATATATGTATGTAAGATAACCTCCGACATTCTGACGGAACTCTATTCAGTGGTTTTTGTGTTTAGTCCGAACAACGAAAACGGCTATCATTTTATGCAAATAGGTATGTAGATAGGACAGTCTATAGCGAAACTCGAAAAGTCAAGCTCCATTCTTGGTGAAAATTTAAAAAAAATTTCAAAATTTTCACATAAATTTTAACTTTCACCAAAAATAAAAACAAAGTTACAATAGTTCAATTTGATTTAGAAATCTTTGAGAAAATGGTTCCCAATCGAATGATACTTGCGCGTTTACGTAAATGTATATCAATCCAGCCTTTCGAATAATTACCACTTTTCGCCATAAGTACGGTATTGATAACATGTGTAGCTGTGTCCAATTTGAGGACGTTAGCGTAAGCGATTGCAAATAAGTGGCAACCCGCTTCAAAAATATTTTCAAAAGTAAGCTTCCTAAAGCTGAGATCACACGATTGCCGCAAATGCACCAATCTGGAACAATTTTTATTGTGCTGTATTGGAGCACAATAAAAAAATTGTCTCAATCAAATTCTGCAAAGATTCCGTCATCGGACTTCAAGAAAATTATAATTTGAATACAAATTAAATTAAAAGTTATGTTGCTTCCGAAAACAAGGATATTCATTTCAGTGATTTTTGGACACAGAAGGAAGCAAATAAGTAAATTATAAATAAACAGCCTAAATATTGTTGTGTATTGTTCACTTCAATTGCCGCACAAGAACACAATAAATATTGCCGCAATTTTGAAATTTGCATTGCCCCATGATTGCCAATCGAGCTATCACACGATTGCCGCAAGTGGGTTGTATTTGATTGGACATTGTAAGCACAATATCGGCCTCTATTGCTGCATGAGTCAATTTATTGTGAAATCACACGATTGGGGCATAAAATGAGGCAATAATTGGTGTATTGTGGCAATCGTGGGATCTCAGCTTAATCCTCTTTAGTTTAATGTCCGTATTGTAATATTTCATTTATTTTACAAATTTAAATGAACACAATTTTTCAAGCATTTGGCGAATCCTCTAGAAATATTTAAAATTAAAATTTTCTAGCCTTTTTGATTTATAATATTTAATTTATGCTATCAATTAAATTAAATTAAAGTTTTCAAATAGGTGGCAAACTTCCACAAAAATATTTTCAGCTGTAGGCCGTTGTAAACCTCTTTCTTTTGACAGCCGAATTGCAATATTTACTTTACCGTATCAATTGGTCTAAACTGAAATTTCAAACACAGGTGGCAACTCTCTAATTTTTTTCCTCTATATTGTAAGCTAGATCTCTAGCGATACATTGGTGAAAACTGAATTCAATTCCATGTTTTCGAGTGATGCGCGTACAAATATACAGACAGACAGAGTCAAAAATTCTAAAAATTGTTTATTTGGCTTCTGAAGCTCTAATAAAAACCCGCCATATTAATTAATTAAGGTATAGACATCGACCTGTTACAATTTTATTATAAGTATACATATAGATTTCATTTAATTTATCAATTTAATACAATTAATCTATTCAAACAGGTGGCAACCCTCCCTAAAGATACTTTCGCCAGTAAAATTTCCTAAGCCTCTTCAGTTTGATATCCATATTGCAATATTCAATTTATCGTATAAATTAAATTAAATTAAAATTATCAAACAGATGGCAACTCTAATACAATATTTTTGGGTGTAAGCCTTCTTAAGCCTCTTTCTTTTGATGCCCATATTGCAATATTTACTTTTCCTTATCAATTTTCTTAAATTGCAATTTTCAAACAGGTGGCAACTCTCTAATTTTTTTCCTTCTTAAATTGCAATTTTCAAACAGGTGGCAACTCTCTAATTTTTTTCCTTCTGCATTTTAAGTTGGACCTCTAGCAATACATCGGTGAAAATTGCATTGAAATCCATGCATTCGTTTTCGCGTGATGTGCGTACAAACATACAGACAGACAGACAAAAATTCTAAAAATAATTGATTTGGTTTCTGGTGCTCTAATAAAGACCTCCGATATTAATTTTTCTTTAATATCTATAATGTACAGATATCGACTTGTTACAATTTTATTATATGTA
>NW_023458700.1:136587-138147 GCF_013731165.1 Rhagoletis pomonella
TTTTTAAAAAAAAAGGTATCAAGCTCTTAAAAAATCACCCGTTACATGCTTATGTGAAAAACAGAAATCTTGCAGTCCCGACATTATTCAATAATACAAGGTTAGATAATTATTGACAGCCGCGGTTTGACACTCCCTTACAAAAGGTTGCATTTACGAAGGATGGGAAAAGGGGAGGAATGAAATCCATTGCTGCTAAAATGGTAGTAGAAAAGTACCCAAAGTAGGCAAATAGTAGTGACATTCCTTTTGTAAATTCTAATGTATTTGCAGGAAATCTGGCATTTTAAACGAAATATTGAACGAAATGTTATCATATCTACGTGAATTACGCAACTTTTGTGTTGTTTAGCCGTGTAAAAACTACACAAAGACTCAAAATTAAAACAAAACTACTATGAGATTTATGTAAACAGCCAATTTCATTAGTTAAATTTTCTTCATATGCATATACAAATAAACATATTGCACAAAAGCTTATACTCTATTTCACAGCAAAGCAACACTTTTTCCAAGTAAATTTGCAAAGAAGCAACACTTTGCCACTGCTAAGGGAGCGGTGCGAGAGAGACAACTGTCAGTTTATCGAACCTTGTATTATTGAATCATGCAGTCCCGAGTCGCAAGCCAATATCCATAAGCACTTATGTATATACCTCTTATATGTATACAAAATACCCAGTAGGAAAAATTTGCTCAAAATTCTACGCTGCCCAGTAGGAAATTTATAAGCGGGAAAATTTTAACTTTTTAACGCAATCAGTGCGAATTTTTCGGTAATTTGGTTAATTTTGTGGCCCCCAGCAAAGTTTAATAACCCCTTTCAGCTACCCAGCAAAAGGAAACTAAATTTTACGTCGAAAGTGTAAAGCGAAAGTGCGTTTGCCCTATTATTAGATGCTGTAATACCTTAAACATCCCGTGATTAACGTACAGTTTCGGTACTGTTTGCTTAGTTTCTCTTCGTTTTCTGCCCCTAAACGAAAACCAATTATATATTTAGCACCCTGAAAAAAAAAAATTTTTTCCTTGTTTTCTCTTGTAAAACAAATTTTGTCACACGTCACTGATAACCCTTTCCCATACGGTAAATTTGTTTAATAAAACAGAAAGCTACTCACTTATTTCCGCAAATTCCGTTGTTTGATTTCTCGGTCGCGTATCCACTCCAATTCTTTTATTATGCCTCTCGAAAGAAGCCAAAAAAAGAACTCCTTACGGCGTTACGTAACCAAAAGGAACGCGAATAGGACCCATATAAGAGCGTTTTCATACTTGAGGCTGACAATTTGGTACATTTCTGTACCAAATTTTCTTCACTCCCCACAGATGAACTAACGGTGCCCTTGCTGAAATCTTACCGGGAGGACATAGACGAATACTATGCGGAAGTTAAGCGAGCATATCGGAATGTATCTTTGGCTGCAGATGACGAACTACCCTCAACGTTCAAATTAGTAGCCAGGAATAAAATAGAGATGTGCCAGGAGTGGGCACACAACGTCAATGCCCAAAATTTCGGATCTTATGGACGTGCAGATGGCCCAAATGTGCGAAACG
>NW_023458700.1:138247-148135 GCF_013731165.1 Rhagoletis pomonella
CGTTGAAAGTAAATGAGGTTACTTACAATTTTTATTACTTTGGGTTAGTAATTTAATACGCTGCCGGCTTCCTTCGTATGGTTGTTGTTGTTGGTGCTGTTTCCTCCTGTAGTCACCTTTTGTGAATTTTTCAGTTTTATGTGTTTTGATTATGGTTTTATTTATATTTTTCCCCAGTTTTTGTCTCTTGTTTTGAATTTTAGGTTTTTTGGTTCAACTATGGCGCTAAAGGGCCAATATTTAAACACATTTGTATACACTTTTCCAATGTTCACGAATGTATTTATTATTCCATGTACAGTTCACTTTATTCGCGTTCTCATTAATACAACATGCAAATTGAAAGTAAGTACAAATTCAAAGATTTAATGAATAAGTTAATGGTGAAGTAAAACCGAAAACCGCAGAAATATATGATTTTTGATAATCAAAAAACAACCAGAACAGTCACTTGGGATGTGTGTATGGAATCGGCAAAGCAGTCCTAAAGGCCCCTACACACGATACAGCTGTTTGGCTAAAAGGGATTTAGCCAAAAGGATACCAGAAAACTTACTTTTCTTAATCCCAAAAATTTCTATTTATATACACAAAGTAAAAAAATTGAATTAAAACATTTTCGCCCTTGTATACTAAAAAATTAAAGTATTTAAACCATACATCATACGGTCAGTTCGCTCTTTTAGAGCGCATACTTCTTCTTCTTCTTCTTCTTTTTAGGCGCTGTAACCGCCTAAGCGATTTTGGCCGAGTTCAGCAAAGCACGCCAGTCGTTTCTCCTCTGTGCCAACTGACGCCAATTGGAAACGCCAAGTGAAGCTAAGTCCTTCTCCACCTGATCTTTCCATCGCAGTGGGAGCCTCCCTCTTCCTCTGCTACCACCAGCGGGCTCCGAGTTGAATACTTTCAGAGCTGGAGCGTCGGTGTCCATCCGAACAACATGGCCAAGCCAGCGGAGCCGCTGTATTTTAATTCCCTGCATTATGTCCATTTCGTTGTAAAGCTCATACAGCTCATCCTTCCATCGTCTGCGGTACTCGCCGTGGCCAACGCGTAAAGGCCCGTAAATCTTCCGCAAAATCTTTCTCTAAGAGCCGCCTCATCGGATGTTGTCATTGCCCATGCTTCTGCGCCATATACCAGCACGGGCATGATGAGTGACTTATAGAGCGTGGTTTTCGTACGTCGAGAGAGGACTCCTGAATTGCCTACTTAGTCCAAAGTAGCACTTGTTGGCAAGAGTGATTCTACGTTGGATTTCAATGCTGACATTATTATCGGTGTTAATGCTGGTTCCCAAGTAAACGAAATTCTCTACTTTCTCGAAATTGTAACTGTCAACAGTGACGTGGGTGCCAAGGCGAGAATGTGCTGACTGTTTGTTTGATGACAGGAGATACTTCGTCTTGTCCTCGTTTACCACCAGACCCATTCGATTTGCTTCCCTATCCAACTTGGAAAAGGCAGAACAGACTTCTCGGTTTTTGTTACCGATGATGTCGATGTCATCGGCATAAGCCAGCAATTGCACGCTCTTGTAGTAAATTGTTCCTGAGCGGTCCAGTTCTGCAGCTCTTATTATCTTCTCCAACATCAGATTAAAGAAGTCACATGGAAGGGAGTCGCCCTGTCTGAAACCCCGTTCTGTGGCGAACGGCTCGGAGAGGTCTTTTCCAATTCTGACGGAGCTGGTGGTATTGCTCAACGTCATTTTACACAGCCGTATGAGTTTTGAGGGGATGCCAAATTGAGACATAGCGGCGTATAGGCAACTCCTTTTAGTGCTGTCAAAAGCGGCTTTAAAGTCGACAAATAGGTGGTGAGTGTCGATCCTTTTCTCGCGGGCCTTTTCCAAGATTTGGCGTATTGTGAATACCTGGTCTATGGTGGATTTGCGGGCTCGGGTTCTTCTTCTCCACACCTTTCCGTGCTGCTACCATTTAGTAGGGCGGAAAAGTGTTCCCTCCATAATTTATGTACGCTCTGGACATCAGTTACTAGGTCGCCATTATTGTTCTTACAGGAGTGCGCCCCGGTCTTTAAACCTTCCGTAAGTCGCCTAACTCTCTGGTAAATTTTTCGGGCATTCCTCCTGTCGGCAAGAATTTCAAGCACTTCGCACTCACGTATTTCGGCCTCTCTCTTCTTATTGCGGCAAATACGTCTCGATTCCCTCTTCAGATCCATATAGCGGTCCCACATAGCGCGCGTTTCGCCCGATCGCAGCGTGGCCCTGTAGGCGGCACCTTTTTTTCTATGCAGCTTCCTGACACCCCTCATCGTACCAGTTATTCTTTCGGGCTCGCTGAAATCCGACTACTTCTTCGGGGGCGGTACCTAATGAGCGGGAAATGTCATTCCACTGCTCGCATATGTCGGTTTGTTGAAGAGTGCTCTCTGAGAGCAGGTATGAGAGTCGAGTAGCGAAAGCGCTGGCTGTCTGTTGTGATTGCAGCTTTTCGATGTTAAGCTTTCCTTGCATATGTGGGCGCACATTTTTTGTTGCACAGAGGCGGGTACGTATCTTGGCTGCAACAAGATAGCGGTCCGAGTCGATGTTTGGGCCTCGGAGTGTGTGTACATCTAAAACAATAGAAGCGTGCCTTCCGTCTATCACAACATGATCGATTTGGTGTCCCGTTTTTCGATCCGGAGACAGCGTGATGGATCTTTATATGCTTGAACCTAGTACTGCATACTACCATGTTTCGGGCCCCGGCGAAGTCGATCAGCCTCAATCCGTTGTCGGACGTTTCGTCGTGGAGGCTGAATTTTCCGACGGTGGTTGCCCACCCTGGCATTGAAGTCGCCAAGCACGATTTTGATATCATGACGGGGGCAGCGCTCGTACGTGCGCTCCAAGCGCTCATAGAAGAGATCCGTGGATGCCTCATCCTACTCTTCCGTCGGGCATGGGCGCAGATGAACGAGATGTTGAAGAATCTCGCTTTGATGCGGATTGTGGCTAGACGCTCTTTCACCGGGGTGAACGACAATACTTGGCGACGTAGTCTCTCTCCCACCACAAATCCAACTCCGAATTTGCACTCCTTTGCATGGCAGCTGTAGTAGACGTCGAAAGGTCCCAGACATTTTCATCCCAGGCTTTGCCTTGCTTCTTCACTGGAAATGGTTTTTACGTGGCGGGTCCCAAGCCCAGTGTACAACCCATTGCTGGGACGGGGGTGGTTTCGCAACCAAATACACGTTTATATAGCGAGCCGCTTGCTCCAAGCAGGCACCCGCTTGCAGCCGCACCTACTGGTAAACAGACGCTGTAGACTTCAGTGAGCCCTTAAACCGAATAAGTCGGAGTGGCCCCGCCGAAGCTCCCTCTCTTTCTGCCGTGACCCAAGGCTCCACTCGGATTGGTTACTGCATCCCGCACATGGGTTGCTCACGTTGCCCAGAGTTCGCGAACGAGGACGCAAGAGTCGGGATTGAGTATAGCCATGCAACTGTAACTGCATACCCAGCGCAACAACTCTACCCCATTGCACTCCACATGGTTCCAAAATAACGAATCCAGTTTATTGTATTTAACTATCAATATCTTATAAAGTGTATAATTTTTTTTATCTAAAACTAATAAAGTTAGCAGGACGAAAGTCGAGGATGTGGTAGTTAACATATTAGTCCTTGACATATATTTAAAAAAAAAAAAATATTGGAAATTTTCCAAGTGTCAAGCATAAAGTTTTAAAAGGACATTTTCAATACTTATTCGTTCTGGTGCACCCAAAAATTATAATTTTTTCTATTCTACAGTTTTTTTTTAACTAATATCCATATTGTTATTCTATAATGCATCGAATCTTTTGAACAATTTTTTTATTCAATCATATTCTAGAAATTAAAAAAAAATCCTGACGTCAGAGGGAAAAACTAAAAACGCAGTTTTACTATATTTGGCCCCAGTTTTGTGAATATATTGATTTTTTTCGTGTGTAAAATTGACTGTCGCACGGTGTAATATAATAAAATAATATGTCTATCATACAAACGCCACTGGTCTAATGAGATGCCGTACCATTTGCACAAAATCTAATATTTTTTATGCATAAAACAATTGTTTCGAAAAATATCATACCACAACTAACTGATTGTAAATATTATGTATGTATGTGATTGTTAGAACCCAGTGGGAAATGTAAAATATGGTAATCAAAAAAATAATCAGCAAAACAGTCGTTTTCACATTCGAAAATAAACGTTTTCCCGATTTAATATGAATTTTTTGGGACTTTTTGGATACGCTAGAATTCTTATTACATATTAAACAGTAACAGAATCTAAAACTCGTAAGAAATTATAATAACAAATTGGCGCTTGCAATATGGATGGTAGTGTTTGGTCGAGCTTCTCTTCCGGTTTGTGGCGTGCGGACCGCACAAAGGTAGTGGGACTGTACGTCCCAGTTTTACGCCGACTCCGATTGGCGATTTCATTGTTATGAGAAGCTGTTTTTCATGGCAGAAATACACTCGGAGGCTTGCAATTTCCTGCAGAGGGGCGACCGCTGTTAAGAAAAAACCTTTTTTCTATATTTTTTTGCGATGTTGGCTTGACCAGGGCTTGAACCCAGACCCTGCGGAGTGGAAGCGCGCACTGCTAACCACTATACCACAGCGGCACTACATTATTTATCACGCGCTTTTCCTACTGGGAACCTGAGATATACCTTCCCGATAACTACCGTTGTTTAAAACTTCCTTTTTGCTTGGGTCTGAAGAGGACATTCACATCTCGACCAACTGTTACTGTTCACTTTAGGCAACTCACTTTTGTCCTGCCCATAACTTGATCGCGACATCTCAATATCACGTCCAAAGAAGACATCCCAACGAATTTCGGAAGTAGAGAGTCCTGTAGGTGCCGTGGTGGGTGGATATGAAACTGTAAAGAAAACACAGCGCAGGATTAATAGTGTATTAAACAGTGTCAGGCTAGTATTTGTACATATAAATAACAAGTAAAAAGTCTAAGTTCCGGAGAAGACGAACACTAAATACATGGTGCACATATTAAATATAGTTTCTTCACTTTTCGGATAACTACCGTTATAAGGCAAGCAGGGTGGGTTTCCCTTATTTCTTCGATAGTATGTTCAGTTAAACTTAATGATATAAAGCTATATAGTTTAAGTGGGCGGTATTACGCCCATTTCACGAA
This sequence comes from Rhagoletis pomonella, assembly GCF_013731165.1. Classification (NCBI taxonomy): domain Eukaryota; kingdom Metazoa; phylum Arthropoda; class Insecta; order Diptera; family Tephritidae; genus Rhagoletis; species Rhagoletis pomonella. The sequence goes on from NW_023458700.1 coordinate 143,420, forward strand.
ATTACATAATAATGTTACTTCTTTTCAAAAAATTGTCGTGAGTATCAATTTTGAGTAAAAAAGCGTCCCTATATATCAAAATATCGAAGTGTCAGCATTTCCGAGATTTATCGTTATATGAAAAGTGGGCGTAATTTTAGTCCGATTTCAAAACATCAACGTCATGCTTTTATGAAGCAAGTACAACAATCATACCGAGTTTAGTACAAATTGATGGAACGGTTACCGAGATACTTCTTCTTCTTCTTTTTTGGCACTGTAACCGCCTAAGCGATTTTGGCCGAGTTCAGAAAAGCACGCCAGTCGTTTCTCCTCTGTGCCAAATGACGCCAATTGGAAACGCAAAATGAAGCCAAGTCCTTCTCCACCTGATGTTTCCATCGCAGTGGGGGCCTCCCTCTTCCTCTGCTACCACCAGCGGGCTCCGAGTTGAATACTTTCAGAGCTGGAGCGTCGGTGTCCATCCGAACAACATGGCCAAGTCAGCGGAGCCGCTGTATTTTAATTCGCTGCACTATGTCCATGTCGTTGTAAAGCTCATACAGCTCATCGTTCCATCGTCTGCGGTACTCGCCGTCGCCAACGCGTAAAGGCCCGTAAATCTTCCGCAAAATCTTTCTCTCAAACACTCCAAGAGCCGCCTCATCGGATGTTGTTATTGTCCATGCTTCTGCGCCATATACCAGCACGGGCATGATGAGTGACTAATAGAGCGTGGTTTTCGTACGTCGAGAGAGGACTTTACTCCTGAATTGCCTACTTAGTCCAAAGTAGCACTTGTTGGCAAGAGTGATTCTACGTTGGATTTCAATGCTGACATTATTATCGGTGTTAATTCTGGTTCCCAAGTAAACGAAATTCTCTACTTTCTCGAAATTGTAACTGTCAACAGTAACGTGGATGCCAAGGCGCGAATGAGCTGACTGTTTGTTTGATGAGAGGAGATACTTCGTCTTGTCCTCGTGTACCACCAGACCCATTCGCTTTGCTTCCCTATCCAATTTGGAAAAGGCAGAACAGACTTCGCGGTTTTTGTTACCGATGATGTCGATGTCAACGGCATAAGCCAGCAATTGCACGCTCTTGTAGTAAATTGTTCCTGAGCGGTTCAGTTCTGCAGCTCTTGTTATCTCCTCCAACATCAGATTAAAGAAGTCACATGAAAGGGAGTCGCCCTGTCTGAAACCCCGTTTTGTTGCGAACGGCTCGGAGAGGTCTTTCCCAACAATTCTGACGGAGCTCGTGGTATTGCTCAACGTCATTTTACACAGCCGTTTGAGTTTTGAGGGGATGCCAAATTCAGACATAGCGGCGTATAGGCAACTCCTTTTAGTGCTGTCAAAAGCGGCTTTAAAGTCGACAAATATGTGGTGAGTGTAAATCCTTTTCTCCCGGGTCTTTCCCAAGATTCGGCGTATTGTGAATACCTGGTCTATGGTGGATTTGCCAGGTCTAAAGCCACACTGATAAGGCCCAATCAGTTCATTGACGGTGGGCTTCAGTCTTTCACACAACACGCTCGATAAGACCAGGGTTCGGAAATTCTCATTTATGATTATTCGTTTTCATTCATTTATGAGATTTATCGCGATCGATAATATTACAAATCAATTTTTGCATTCTTTTATCGCGACTGAAAATTGCAAACAAATTTATCATCTCTCACATTCGGAATAATATCGAAAAATCAAAGAAATTTCCTCTCACTCGATGTCGGCCTCTCATAAATGAGAAAAACGATGCAAATAATCCATTCGCGATCACTCACAACAGCTTATCGCGGTAAACTTATCGCGAAAATTTTTCAACGACGTTGTATGGGAGATATTTTACGCGTTTGTTTTGGGTATGCATTTTGTTATGCATACAGCATACATACATGTGTACATATTAGGGTTGCCAGATTTTGCAACGGAGAAAGGAGTACATTTATATTTAAGATAGAAAAAAAGCAGTACAAGACATAAAAAAGGAGTAATTTTTTTTAATTTTTTGTGCAATTTATTGTTAAAAATTACCATTAATTAGGTAAAAACAAACAAAGATATCTTAGAAATCTTTTTCAAAGCAAAACTAAATGTTAAAAATAAATAACTAAATGGGTTGGTTTTCCAGTAAGGGCGGTCGTTAAAGAGATGGTGATCGAAGGGGAATATGCGTGGGACCTCAAAACGACCTTTATGGAGAGGGCATGCACCGCCATTGTCAAAAATGTTACTCACGACCAGCTCGGCCCCCTATGGTTCCCTAGGGACTCCTTAGAAAAATGGCCAAAAGTCACAATTTTCACTTGCGTTTTTTCGCTTGAAAAATGCTGAATATTCATTTGCACGGGACATTTTATATACCTTTGCTAACAGCAGAGGTGCCACATGAAATGTTATACACTTTTGACAAAAGAAGAGGGGTTTCTCCTCTCTTCTTCGGCAACAAGAAAGGAGAATTCTACGTAGTAAGGGTTACAAACCCTAAGCGCGGCCAAAGGCCGCCTACGCAGGAAGGAATTCTACGCAAAAATACTGTGAACGCAAATGAATATTGTGATTTATGGCGATTTTTCGAAGGAGTTCCTAGGGACCCATAGGAGGCCTAGGTGGCCGGGGGTTGCATTTTTGTCAATGGCGATTCATGCCCTCTCCAAAAAGGGGGGTTGGATATGCCCCTTCGCTAACCGCCTCTTCAATGACCGCCCTTATTGGAAAGTTTCCCCACCTAAATTCTACAAAAGAATTCTAGATATTTCCTGAATGTACACTGAGGGAAATAATGCATAGTAAAAATGAATACTTTTATATTTGATTATCGTTTAAAAATGTCCGTATTTAAAAATAATATTTTCATACAAAATTTATTACGCACGTATTTGACTGTTCACATCTGAGTATGTGTACGTAAGTGCACGATTGAGAGCAATAGAAATTGAGAAATATTCTATTATTGTTGATGTAAGTGTACATACGCACCTCAAGCATGCAGAGCGCCGCTCTGAGAGCCGTGACAACACATCCATACATACATAGTACATACATATTTATCCGTACAAATCGCGTGCTGTGGTGTTGATGGATATTCATCATTTAAAAGCAAATTTATATGTCTGGGTGTAGCTGAGTGCGCAAAGATGCTTGAAACAAGTTGTTGATATCCGGAGATGGTCGGGTTCGAATTCCACTGCAGGCAAGATGCAAATTAAATTTTTTTTTAGTTTTTGTCTTGATTATTCACTTCATGGATGCTTTTTCAGTACGAACGCGGTCATTTTAATATGCGCGTAATTGAATTGAATATTTACCAATATACCGTACTTTCGTTGACGTTTATAGTAAGATCAATTACGTTTCTATTTGATTGTAATATTTTTTTCCCTCAGTGTATGGCCATTTTTTTTAATTTAAGCCTTATAATTAATTTAATATTTTTCTGATTTTTATACCGGAGCGCCCTGCACCTACCTGGCTACGACCATGCTTACATCTTTTCACTATCACACTTAACTTTGCTTACTAAGTAGGGTTTGCCACAATATGAATGGCAAAGTACAGGGCGTTAAATAATAACTGTCGCACAGGTTTTGTGAAAAATGAAAGGGTCCTTTATAGATTTTGCGAAAAAAAGTACTTTTTGATAACTATGTAAATATTCTACCTTAATTTTATTAGCTAGTTATACAATTTTAATCCTTATTTGCATTTGTCAGCTTTGGGAGATAAGTACATGCGGCACGCACGTCTTTTTCAGGTGTATTTTTTCTTGGACTTTGTATAAAAAAAACGGTATAGGGTTGATCGAATGAATGCCCTCGTTAGTCACCAGTTCCGAGTCTTTTAGATTGCTGAGTATGATGCCTTATGTTGGACAAAAGACGGAGTATAATGGGCCCAAATTGGGAAAATTAGCCTATGGTTACAGAAGATAATAAGGTAACCGACGAAGACTTGCGTGCCGCTTGCACTTTTCTCCTAAACCCGTTGGTAAACCCAAATGAAGGTAAAAATTTAAAAACTAATTAATAAAATTTAAGTAAAATGTAGAAAATTAACGATAAACTACTTTTTTTACTTGCGCTTTTCTCTCAAAGTATTTAGCGCCGGTAAACCCAAATGAAGGTTAAAATTTAAAAACTAATTAATAAAGTTTAAGTAAAATCTGTGGATCATTAACAATAAACTTTTTTCGCAAAATCTATAAAAATCCCTTTTATTATTATTATTACTTTCTGTATAAAATATTAATAGGTGGAAAAAGGAGTACAAAAATAATAAAGAGTACATTTCCAGTTATTTTTTTTGGGAGTACAAGGTAGTAAATTGCAATAAAAAGGAGTACGTTTACTCCCAAAAGCAGTACGTCTGGCCCCCTTAACTTTCAAATTTTCCTTATATATATATAAAATAGTACCCTGAAATGCCAGCTTAATAGGGTCGAGCCCCCCTAAATTTCATTCTGACTACGCCGATGTACATATGTATATGTAAGTAATGCAAGCAAATGCTTTTCGGTTGGAAGGAATGTAGGAATATGCACAAATATATGAATTATGGTGGTAATATATATGTATGTACATATAAATTACATACATGCATACGTGTAGTTAAAGTATATTCCTAGCGTACACTTTTCAGTATAATGCTGTATCTGCATGTTATTTTATTATAATGATTGCGTTTACTTATTATATCTAATAAATGGAACTTAGTGGGGATAAGATTGACTAAT
>NW_023458700.1:148235-155735 GCF_013731165.1 Rhagoletis pomonella
ATTAGTCAATCTTATCCCCACTAAGTTCCATTTATTAGATATAATAAATAAACGCAATCATTATAATAAAATAACATGCAGATACACCATTATACTGAAAAGTGTACGCTTGGAATATACTTTAACCACACGTATGCATGTATGTAATTTATATGTACATACATATATATTACCACCATAATTCATATATTTGTGCATATTCCTACATTCCTTCCAACCGAAAAGCATTTGCTTACATTACTTACATATACATATGTACATATGTATGTATGCTGTATGCATAACAAAATGCATACCCAAAACAAACGCGAAAATTATCTCCCATACAACGTCATTCAAAATGTTTCGCGTTAAGTTTACCGCGATAAGCTGTTGTGAGTGATCGCGAATGGATTATTTGCATCGTTTCGATGTCGGCCGGAAATGATCGGACTTTTCATATTCGAGTGAGAGGAAATTTCTTTGCTTTTTTCGATCGAGAATGAAAAGCAGCGGAAATTTTTTTGTCGATCGCATTCCGAATGTGAGAGATGATAAACTTGTTTGCATTTTTCACTCGCGATAAAAAAATGCAAAAATTGGTTTGGAAGATTATCGATCGCGAACGTGAGAGAATGTGAGTGAGAATTTCCGAACCCTGGATAAGACCTTGTAACCTATGCTTAGAAGGCTGATCCCGCGGTATTTGGCGCGAATAGCGGGGTTACCTTTCTTGTGGATTGGGCGGAGCACACCTTAATTCGTCGGGCATGCATTCATCTGATCATATTCTGCACAAGAGTTGATGCATGCACCTTATCAACTCCTCGCCGCCGTACTTGAATAGCTCAGCTGGCAGGCTGTCAGCTCCAGCAGCTTTGTTGGTTTTCAGCCGCGTTATTGCTATACGTACCTCGTCATAGTCAGGCGGTGGAACGTCGACTCCGTCATCATCGACTGCGGGCTCGGGTTCTTCTTCTCCACAACTTTCCGTGCTGCTACCATTTAGTAGGCTGGAAAAGTGTTCCTTCCATAATTTAAGTACGCTCTGGACATCAGTTACTGTTCTTATCAGTTATTGTTCTTACAGGAGTACGCCTCGGTCTTGAAACCTTCCGTAAGTCGCCTAACTCTCTGGTAAAATTTTCGGGCATTCTTCCTGTCGGTCAGCATTTCAAGCTCTTCGCACTCGCGTATTTCGACCTCTACGTCTCGCTTCCCTCTTCAGATCCCTATAGCGGTCAAAAAAAGCGCGCGTTGCGCCCGATTGCAGCGTGGCCCTGTAGGCGGCGTCTTTTTTCTCTGCAGCTCCCTCCTCATCGTACCAGTTGTTCTTTCGGGCTCGCTGAAACCCGACTACTTCTTCGGCGGCGGTACTTAATGAGCGGGAAATGTTGTTCCACTGCTCGCATATGTCGGTTTGTTGAAGAGTGCTCTCTGAGAGCAGGTGTGAAAGTCGAGTAGCGAAAGCAGTGGCTGTTTGTTGTGATTGCAGCTTTTCGACGTTTAGCTTTCCTTGCATATTTGGGCGCACATTTTTTGCTGCACAGGGGCGGGTGCGTATCTTGGCTGCAACAAGATAGTGGTCCGAGTCGATGGTTGGGCATCGGAGTGTGCGTACGTCTAAAACACTGGAAGCGTGCCTTCCGTCTATCACAACATGATCCATTTGGCTTCTCGTTTTTCGATCCGGAGACAGCCATGTAGCTTGATGGATCTTTTTATGCTTGAACCTAGTACTGCCCGGCGAAGTCGATCAGCCTCAATCCGTTGTCGGAGGCTGAATTTTCCGACGGTGGCCAAGCACGATTTTGATATCATGACGGGGGCAGCGCTCGTACGTGCGCTCCAAGCGCTCATAGAAAAGATCCTTGGATGCCTCATCATTCTCTCCTGTCGGGGCATGGGCGCAGATGAGCGAGATGTTGAAGAATTTCGGTTTGATGCGGATTGTGGCTAGACGCTCGTCCACCAGGGTGAACGACAGTACTCGGCGACGGAGTCTCTCTCCCACCACAACTCCAACTCCGAATTTGCGCTCGTTTACATAGCAGCTGTAGTAGACGTCGCAAGGCCCCAGACTTTGCTTGCCTTGCCCCGTCCAACGCATTTCTTGGATGGCGGTGATGCCAGATTTTGTCCTTACGAGGACATCAACCAGCCGGGCAGAGGCACTTTGCCCATTACAGCTGCATGCCCTCAAATCGTAGTCCTTTAAACGTTTACTGTGGTCGTCATCATAAGGGGGGTCTCATCCGAGGCTTTGCCTTGCTGCTTCACTTCCGAGATTTACCGTTATATGAGAAGTGGGCGTAATTTTAGTCCGATTTCAAAACATCAACGTCGTGCTTTTATGTAGCAAGTACAACAATCATACCGAGTTAGGTACAAATTGATGGAACGGTTACCGAGATACACATATGGGCAAATCTCCGGAACCGTGTGCTTTTGTGTGACTCACCTATAAATTAATTTTATTAATATAACTACTTACTTTTTATACTAAACTTGGGCCATTTTGATAACAAATGTGACGAATTCCTGTAATTTGTTTAAGTTTTATACCCGAGCGCACTTGTGCACAAGGGTATCAAAACTTTGTTCACATAACGGTTGTTTGTAACAGGCAAAACGAATCGAGATTGATATAGACAAATGTATACATAAATGATCAAAATGAAAAGAGAAATCGATTAAGCGGTGACTGTCTGTCCGTCCGCCCGTCCGTCTGTGCACACGATAACTCGAGTAAAAATTGAGATATCTTAACAAAACTTGGTACGTGTACTCATGGTACACGGATGGTATTGAGAATGGGCAAAATCGGACAATAACCACGCCCACATCTCATATAACGGTAACTTGAAGAAATACGAAATCTTCGATAAATCAGTAAATACCGATGCTAATTTATTCAAAATTAATGCTTGCAACAATTCTTTACCAAGAAATTCGTTTATGATAAGATTTTGAAAAATGGGCGTGGCAACACCCACTTATGATCACATATATGTATCTCAGTAACCGTTCTACCAATTTGTACCAAACTCGGTACGGTTATTGTGCGGCCACATAAAAGCAAAACGTTGAAAATTATTGAAATCGGACTAAAATTACGTCCACTTTTCATATAACGGTAAATTTCAGAAATGCTTCAAACTTCGATGTTTCGAAGTTCAAGGACACTAATATACTAAAAATTGATACTAACAACAATCCCTTGAAAATAAGTAACGTTATTTGGAATTTTGGAAAATGGGCGTGATACCGCCCACATATGACTATATAAGTTTATCTAATTATGTCTAACTGAATGTTCTATCGAAGATGTTTAAAATAGGGGTAAAACCACCCCCGCTTACCATGTAGCGGTAGTTTTCGGAAAGGTGAAAAACATATATTTAATAATTGCGCCGGGTATTTAATGTTCGGCTCCGCCCGAACTTGGACTTTCTTACTTGTTTTATTTTAATAATGTCATTTTTATAAGCAATCAAAGTAACTAAAATAACAATTTTGAGTGTCACTTTCGGTACCTTTTGTACGTTTTTTGAATATAACTGTAAATGTAATATTGGAAAATGCATTAAGTTCTACCCAGAATTGCAGCAGACGACGGTAAAGCAGTCGACGGTTAACCGCTGTTAAAATTAAAACTCACAAGGTCATATTTAATAGCTCATAATTGCGGCGGCAGCGTTTTTACCGACAACGTTTTTCGGTTGATTTAAATTTATTTATATTTTTACCGCCCAGCGGGGACGGCACAACGTTGATGGAGTGTTGATTGTAGTAATTTTTATTATTTTCACAAGTTTGCCAATGTTTTCATCTACTTTTATTTCCGGCAAATCTACATACACGCACGTACCGAAAAAATATTTAATTTTAATGATAAATTTCAAATCAAAATGACAACTGACGGAAGGCGTCGTGGGCCGCAATTGTGTTTACTCTGACGGATTTCACTGCGGCAACTGTTCAGCTGTTCACTTACCGCCGACCGCTTTTACCATCGTCCGCTCTAATTCTGGGTAGATCTTTAGGCGTTGAGAAGAATATGTGCTCCTCTTTGGAAATAAACTGTAAAATTTGAAATCTGTTACTCGGAATATTAATCACAGCGCACGGCAGTGCGCGCGAGTGACGAAAGCAGCCACAGTAGAATGCTAAAATGACTCGCTTATATATACACGAGATTTGGATGTTTTTATCCAGACGTCCAATCGACATGTTTGAGATATCGTTGGAAAGGTCTTGCTGAGTGTGTCCAGAAAATGTATTCAAGCTTCATAAACGATTAACCGGATTCTTAAAAATTAAGATAAAGTGTTGCGAAACAAAAAAAGTTTGAGGGTGGGTGTGGGTACACCCAACGTATTTAGTGTTATTCTATAGGCCAATACCTTTCAAACTATACCTTATATATTACGCTCCGGCTACTAGTTGGAATGATATAGAGGTAAATGTGTTTTGATTTGCGTCTCCGCTACGAGATGCTTTGGTATGTATGTGGCGTCTGTACGTACCTTCATTTAATTTTTTTCAAACTTTCAGGAATTAAAGAACAAAAAAAACTAAGAAGGGTTCGTTCCAGGATGTTTTGATTCGTGTGCCTTTGTGGGCGTGGATGCTGCCTGAAATTCGAAAAAAGGCAATTTTTTAAACCACCACTGAGGCCGCACTACTCATTCCATGTCATTGATGTGTATATCAGTAGAAGGGCCTTCAAACAGGCTAACTAATGCTATCTTTTGTGATTATAAAATATAAATACGTCAAAACGTTATCGCCTGAAAACTAAAAATCGCGCTGCTGAAAATATACATTTCGGGCATTTTCTCAAAAACTGGTTAGTCGATTTTATTCTAGGTTTCCACAAATCTAGCCGAAAACCTTAGCTTTCATCTGGTATATAGCTTATATTTGGGAAAACTCTTGTCGTGGAGATATTGCAATTCAAATTGAAAAAATTTCGCTCCAAAAAGGGTCAAATGGTTAAAAATTAAAACATATCCGTCTAATTTGGTTACTTTAAGATATAAAAATAACATACCCAGTTCCCCGAAAAAAATTACCTATTCTTCGATTGCTACATAAACCGAAATTCCCTGCAAATCGGGGAATTACCCGCTAGTTGACAAGTTGAAGGATGCAGCTGAGCTAATCACTTCGTACATGTCTTGGAAACCACAATTCGTGTGCATTTTAGAGGTTTTTTTCAGTCATATGCCGAAATTGTTGCAGTTTTCCCAATTTTAATTGCAGGGATGTACACTGTATTTAACTATGCTACATGGGTTTATCACCCGCACCTACCTGGGAAGACGCGTACAATATTACCTACAGTTACATAAAATGTATAAATTGCCACTGAGAAAAACTACTTGAGAAAAAAGCATTAGTTTAATAGCACGAGTGCAACACCGTACACGTGATAGAAGTAAAACTTCTTAAAAAAAATCTTAACAAAAATAAACTACGAGACAATCAGACGAATAAAGTTGTTTATTGTACCCAAAGTTGGTACCAAGTTTATAAGTTTTTATCATTTCTCATAATTTTTTATTTATTTTTAATTTTTTTCGAATACAAAGGATATGATCATTCTTTTTCACTTTATTCCGTATTCGAAAAATTATGTGTTTAAATGGACACATCGATTTGAATACATAATTTAGATTTAGATAATATTTTTAGCAATTTATTTGAGAAATTTAAAACATTTAGACTATTGTTTGTATTTTCGTCGATTTTAAGTTTGCTACCCCAAAATAATTGATATCAAATAAAACAACTCTTTGAGGTTAAATTTTCGAGTGACGAAAGCTGAACTAGAAACACAAAATTTTTGATATCAATTTCATGACGAAAATTATACGCATATTTTAACTGCCTTTGAAATGCACGGAAAATCTTTTTTTTATTTATTCGGAACGTTGCGCAATTCCGTGTACTGCTAGAAACACAAAATAAGAAAGAGATATTTTGCAACGATTCGTATGAATAAAAAAGATTTTCCCTACGTTTCAAAGACAGTTAAAAAATGCGTATAATTTTCGTCACGAAATTGATATCATAAATTTTTTGTTTCTAGTTTAGCTTTCGTCACTCGAAAATTCTACCTCAAAGAGGTGTTTTATTTGATAACAATAAACAGTAATATTTTAAGTTCTTTTCCATTTTGCACTTTCAGCAATTAATAAATTAAACTTGTTTATTTATATACAAACTTATTACACATTAAAGATAAAAATAAGACCTTTTACAGCTTCGTACCTTTGAAAATATTGAAAATATAACAAATATTGTCTGAATAGGTCTATACTTGAATGGCTTCGAAATTCCCTTATTTTTATGGCACACTGACAGACCAAAACATAACAGGTTGGCATTAAGCGTGATCGTTAGATAACATTCTTCATAAAGTTCGTTGAAAATGCTAAATACTTTGAATAATTTTTGTCTAAAATACGGCCATGAATTTATATGTGTGTGTGTAAAGATTTTCATATATTTGGGCAGTGCGTTTAACTAATTCTTAAATATTTACTCCAAAATGATATATTCAATGGATCTTAAGCGAAAAATAGTTTTTCATTACATTTTTTGGAAACACAAATTGCATGCCATATTTTAGAATAATGTGTTTCTTATACAAAAATGCTTAATGAATAATATTTATAAGTTATATTCTATTTTTAGCACTAAGTTCCTATTTATAAGAAAATAATAAAATCTAAACACCGAAATCATCTGGCCGGCCAGCATTTCACAAATTAGATTCCAATAAAATTGTGCCCAGGTATTAAACAAATGAGTTAAACCTATTTATTTATTTTTACAATTTTGTAAGTATTAAATTATTCGTATAGAAAAGTTTCTATAAACTAATAGTATTAGTTACCAAAAACTTCCACGATTCATTATTTCACTATACGTTTAAGCAAAATAGGGCAAACGACACATGCACGAAAAATACCAGTTTTAGTACGTTTATAAAAACGTGGCAACCATAACTGAGCGCCACGCACTGTTGCCACGAGAAAATGAGACTGTGTTGGTGTGCCCAGCATTGGCCTAAAGCCATCTACCAATTTCAAAACCAGTTGCAACAAATGAGTTCATTCCCTGCAGTACGGGGAATTGACTACAGGACTGATGAATCGGTAGCTACCTGATAAACACCGTCAATTACCGATCGATTAATTGCAGTGTATTTCAGCGATTACTTTTACAAGGCAATGCCCTAGGCGGTAGTCACCATCTATGCACTACCGGGAGTTACTAAAGTAGTCACTTGGGTGATTTATGGGCGCCCTCTGTCGTAGTTTTTCGCTATTCTGCTTACGACTGGTTCGACTCTGCACTACCATGTGCACTACCACGGGTTAACAGAGTAGCTACTTATCTTGGAGTCGGTGCAGTAGCGGTTCAAAAGTAGCAATTAACTCTAGCAGTACTGGAGGGTACCTATGTATGTAACGGGTGATTTTTTAAGAGCTTGATAACTTTTTTTTT
>NW_023458700.1:155835-167844 GCF_013731165.1 Rhagoletis pomonella
TAATGCATGAAAATCCTAACCTCAAAAAAATCACCCGTTACATACAAACTTAAGTATGTATACATATAGGTACAAAGCCGTATGCATGTGCGGAGTTTGTATAATCGGAAGTAATAATCAATTGTACCGCATTTCCTCTTACTATGCATTTGTCTGAATGTATGCAACCATTACAATAGTAAGTAAACACAGGGTGCTTCTAATGAAAATATAAATTTTCTGCTGAAATACACATGCTAAGCCCTTCGAAATTTTCTGCTTTGCTATGCGTTACAGCTTCGCACATTTTACCCCTACCGAAACCAAAGATGTATACACATCAAAAATCTCTACGTGCTAGAAAAAAAACCAAAGATGCCCTCCAGTACTGCTGGAGTCAATCGCTACTTTGCAACCGCTACTGCACCGACTCCTCGGTAAGTAGCTACTCTATTAAGCCGTGGTAGTGCACATGGTAGTGCAGAGTCGAACCAGATAGCGAAAAACTACGACAGAGGGCGCCCATAACTCACGCAAGTGACTACTTTAGTAACTTCCGGTAGTGCAGAAAGAGCCGATGGTGACTACCGCCTAGGACATTGCCTTCTTAAAGTAATCAATGAAATACACTGCAAGTAGTCGGCCGGTAGTTGACGGAGTTTATCACGTAGCTACCGATTCAGCAGTCCTGTAGTCGATCCTCCATACTGCAGGGTGTATTTTAATTTCGCAGGCGTCTGTTATTCGCAGTGTCATCCAGTACGGGTTTTAAATCTAGTGGCGGCATCTTCCTAGTCGCCAGGGAATACTGAGGGATCATAAAGTGACTTCTCGCGGAGTTTTCTGATTCTTGCTTGCTTGATTTCGTCGCTAGTGGTGTAAAGTTCTGAACACATTGAAAACGACGAGCTACGGGCCACAGCTTCCAATTTGTTATCTTCATTATCTAAACGCTTTGTCGATGACGACATGATATTTTTGAAGGCGGCAGCGACCTCATGAATTAGTATGAGTTTGACATAAAAGAAGAGGAAGAACCTTATCTGGCTGGAAAAATAGAAATAGATCTAATCTGGTCATAACCACAGTCGTCGCGTTGCCCGGTTTTCGCCAAAATAATTACTTATCTACATAAGAGTACGTGTTAAATTATTTGACAGCTGTGGTCCGTAGGTCGTCGTTTTCATTGTGTTCGGGCTATAAGTCTCAAGTACTTCGCTCATCAAAAGTTCTTCGATTTGCATTGCGAATGGGTACTTCACTAACACGAGAAAAAATAAAGTCCCACAACGTCTGTACTTTCGTCAAGTTGCAAACTAAAAAATTAACAAGTTTTCAAACTTTTTGAAGTAAAACATTCTTTAGCGGCGGTTGGTTGGTTGGGAGTAAATTGGCAAATTCAACGGAAATTGCACACGGAAATGGTGCAACGGAAATGGTTGGAGCTGAAACAAATCCTTCTTGAGTGTATACACATGGAATTAATTTAACAAAAACTTGCTAATAGAAGGTTAGGAATATTACTTAGAAAAAGACCAATACAAAAATGAAAGTAAAGGTGAGTACGTACATAGATAAAGAAGAGGACACAGGCAAAGGTAAAAATAAAAATAAAACCAAAGATGCGTAAAGATAAAGGCAAAAATGAAGACCAACGTAAATTTAAACACTTTACTTATATAAGGTCAAAGGTGAAGGCAAATATGTAGATGAAGAAAATGTTAAACATAAAAGTAAAAATAAAGATAAATATAAAGAAACAGATGAGGATGAGGATACCGATAAAAGTAAAGATGAAGATAGAGGAAGAAAGATTAAAATAAAGGTGATGGATAGAGACACAGAGACTCAATCTGGGAACTATTTTGGGATTTTAGAGATTTTCGGGATTCTCAGGACTTATCGATATAATAATCGATATTTCTTTAGATTTTTTATAGATATTTTAAACGATTTTGTTATGGGGTTTGATATTGTTATTGGTTTGGTATCGATATTGTTATAGATCTTGATATAAATTTTGTTATCGATTACTTATCGATTTTGATTTGTTATCAATTATTTATCAATTTTGTTATCGTTTATTATCGATTTTGCTATCGATATTTTTATCGAACTTCTTACCGTTATTTTTGTCGATTTTGTTATCAATTATTTATCGACTTTGTTATCGATTATTTATAGATTTTGTTATCGATATTTTCTAGTCGATTTTGTTATTGATTATTTATCAAATTTGTTATCTATTTCGCTACCAATAGTATTATTGGTTTTTCTATCGAAATTTTTATCGAATTTGTCATCGATTTTGTCATCGATATTTTTATAGGTTTTGTTATCGATATTTTGATGGACGTTACTATTGATTTTGTTATTGATAAGGTATAGAGATAAAAATGAAGATAATGAAGAGAAAACAGAATAACATAAAGGTTATTAGAACGAACAGGGGTAGAGGTAGGGATCTACATAGATCGAAAAAATATAACTTTTAGCAATAGCGGATGTATGTACATATGTATGTATATTGGTTATGAGACAAAATAGATATGTAACGTAAGTTTCACTTCTCCAGTGTGGCCAAGGCGCACTTACTTTTTTTAAAAGTCCATTCTCGACTGGCTCTAAAATCGGGTTATTCGCTCTTTCACAGTGCGATTGTGAAGTTCCAAAGATTAAGTAACATACATATATGTACACGTGCGCGAAGCTCATGCGCTTGTTACGAGAACAGCCCAGCCAGCAAAGAATCCGAAAATTAATCCGAAAACGGGAAGAAAAGTAGATAAAACGCGGAATAGGACTGCAAAAGTACCGAAAATGCTTATGAAAAGGATACGTTTTCGGCTATTTTTCGGAAATTTTCTGATTAAATTTTTTGTTGACAAAACGTACTGGGGAACTATGCTTAAGAGCGAAATACACCCCACAAGCGGCTTGACAAACCAAGCGAAATATCCCTTTGCAGCAAGCCATTTGTGTTGTGTATGGGGTTTGACGAGCCACTGAAGGCAATTTTAATAAAAATCCAATTTTTTTTTATTTTCTGACCGCCCTTTTGAAGTTTGGTCAAACCGCTTGTGTTGTATATGGGAAGTTTAAAGAATTTGCCCGCACCACTAGTATACTCTAGCCACTAGCGGCATACGCCCGCGGCACCCACTTTGGGAAAGCCTGATATAGATAATCGATTTACGCCTTTGTGAACACAAAGCGTAAGACTAACGGTTATCCCTCAACATTGAAGTTAAATGACTTAAGAGCGAAATACACCACACAAGCGGTTTGACAAACCAAGCGAAATTTCCCTTTGCTTCAAGCCATTTGTGCTGTGTATGGGGGTGTTTGAAGGTTTGACAAACCGCTTGAGGGAAATTTGAGCAAAAATCAAAATTTTTTGATTTTCTGGCCGCCATGTTGATGTTTGATCAAACCGCTTGCGTTGTGTATAGCAAAATCGCCTCATTCGCAACGAAATTTTCACCGAGTAAGGACGTAAGAGAGGAAAATGAAAGAAAACCATAATATTTAGCATTGCGAACTGGAAGAAAACTAAAATTCTTTGCTTGAACGAGTCATGTTTGCATGGTGTATGGCGAAATGGGAAAAGTAGGTTTGAAGAATGTTTGACAAGCCGCTTGTGTGGTGTATTTCGCTCTTTAGTCTCCAGTGACGAAAATATTAGTGCCGATATGTTTGTTGGTTTTCTCGATTCAAACTACTCTGCTTGTTCTACACCTTCCCAACCAAATTCGAATCTACTATCATTTGATTGTATCCGAATTCCATCGATGTCCTCATTCATTTGAATTGTTTGAAATTTTCATATTCAGCTGGCCCAGACGGTATACCCACAAGTGTCCTTAAAAGTTGTGCAGAGTATTTGTATAAGCCTCTGAAAAAATATTTTAATGCTTCCCGAAAACAGGGTGCCTTCCCATCTTCCTGGAAGGATTCGTTTATCTTGCCATTTTATAAAAAGGGAAGTAGAACTAACAAAATATTTTTTTATTTTCACTTTTATTTCAACATAGATTGAGTAAAAGAAAAATACTGATAAAAATAAAATATTTCACACAAACAGGGTTGAAATTTTGAAATTACTGCCCGTATTTTGTGTGTAAGTTAAATATTAGTGGCATTGTGCTTCTATGATAGCACGGCCAAGTAATCATGGTCAACTTAAGTACAGTGGTCGAAAAAATTTTAGCAGCACCAAATTTTGACAAGTTTTAAATATTATTTTTGTTGTTATTTAATTCTGGTTAGTTTTTTATAGTTCATTCTTTACCAACATCCGTATAAATGCAAGTTTAAAGCAGTGTTACACGATTCGTTTTCTTTATCCCAATCACGAAAAATATTTTGTTAAAATTTTTCGATACAAGATTACTGTACTGTACCAAGCTTTTGATTATAAAAAAAAGTTGTCCCGATTTTTTTATTTTGTATCAATAGCCCACTATAAAAATGCACAAATCTGTAGAAATGTACCAATCGAGTGACACTGCCTTAAAAATGTATGCAGTTAAGCAAAAAAATTCAAAAAATTTTCGTAAAAATTTTGAATTTTTTAATAAGATTCTGAGTATGCAGTTTTGTAGCCCATTGAATTCTATTAGAATAGAGTACAAGTTTCATATGGCTAAAAATTACGGTTAATTTTTCAGAATTTTTAAAAAAGCTCAAAGTTTGTACGAACTTTTGTTGAATTTTTTTAATGTTGCACAAAGTTGGTAACCTGGATTTACACGGGTTTTGTTAAAGAAAAAAATAACCAAAATTAAATAATACGTTAAAACTTGGCAAAAAGTGTTTCGGCTATAATATTTTGACCATTGTATGTATTTTTTTTATATTATAATTAGACATTGTCGGCCGCTGTGGTGTAGTGGTAAGCAGTGCGCGCTCTCACTCACCAGCACCTGGATTCAAACCCTGGTCAAAGAAACTTCGCAAAAAATATAGAAAAAGGTTTTTTCTTAACAGCGGTCGTCCCTCGGCAGGCAATGGCAAACCTCCGAGTGTATTTCTGCCATGAAAAACAGCTTCTCATAAAAGGGTATGTTTCATGAGAAAACGAAACGTCATGAAAACGAAATGTCAAGAAAACGAAATGACATTTCAATATTATTAAACAAAATTAACCAGAATGGCGGATAAAATTGATGGTGAGTAAATTTAAACAAATTTTCAATAACAATATGGTTAAAATAATAACCTTTTTTTATTATGTTTCTAGGGCCAACTTTCAATTTCCTATAGGGTAGTTTAAGGAGCTTTTCGGCCGGTTTAATAAAAAGCAAACAATGTCTCTTTTTCCTCCTACGCGTTTCAATGTTTTTCACATCTTCCTCAGAGAGTCTGGTGTTTATTGAAAACAAAACATAAAAAACAAACAATTAGGCACATAAAATAAAATCTACAACAAGTACAATACGTTGGTGTAACAATTTTTCCCGCAAAACATAACTTACATTGAACACCAAACAAAGAAAATATAACGAAAATACACACTGATTTCAACTTATTTATATTTAAGTGTACTTCTGCTCGTCTGTTCTCCTATTGACCATTATTGCTGTCCTGTATGCGCAATTTATATTGTCGACGTCTTCCTTAAAATTCATTGCATTCTGTATTTTTTGTTGTATTCGCAAACTTTCGCAAACTAGTCGAGTTCTATCTCTGTTCTCCACATCTAATATTTTCGCGTTTTCAAAGTCTACTGTATGCCCGATATTCGTTAAATGTTGTGCTAATGCAGTCGTTGTCTTCTTATTTCTTGCGTCGGTTTTATGTTCGCTTATTCTAATACCGAGAGCGCGCTTCGTTGTGCCTATATATATTTTATTGCATGCTTCGCTAGCTTTACCATTGCATTTGATTTCGTAAACCACGTTATGTTGTTGTTCTTTGCTTATTTCGTCTTTTGTTTTGCTAAAAATTCTATTGATCGTTCTATGTGGTTTATGTGCAAATGTTATGTTTTCGTTTTGGATGCTTTTTCGTATTGTTTTACTATCTGTAGCGCCAGCTGCTTGCCAGATACTTTGAAGTTAAAGTGCGTGAAAACGGTTCCCCAGAGCTTTATACGGATACTAGCGGTACCCGGGCTCACCAGAGTCACGTCCTGGATCTGGAGGTAAGTGCTAGCCCTTGTATTTGACACCTTTGATACGCATATGTCCATGTACCTAGATGTATGTACAGGGAAGCTATGTGTGGTGAAAAGGCAATGCGAGTCTCAAATGTAGCAAAAGTTGACTAGAAATTATAATCCTACAAATACCAAAGGCTAAACGAAAGTTTTTATTGATTTTAGGTCGCCTGCTAGCACAGCGAAAGGACCTCCATTTGTTTGTACAACGGCACGGGAGCGTAAACCCGCAACATCAGGCAGGCATTCAAGGTAAAGTTGGAAGTTGCAGCCAAAGACAAAGGCATATATACATACATATATGCGTGGATACCACCAGCTACGGCACACAACCACACGTACCAGCAAAGCAGCAGAGATATTTGTACGCATTCCAACAAGGGCCGGGAATCAGCGCAAGTGTACAAACGCACTCAGGCATATACATATGTGCATACGTTCATGCAAGATACGTAACCACCTTAACTGTCACCCGGCGACTCGACAAGGTGGCCCATATCTAAGCCCTACAGCAGTGCCGATAACCCGGCTAATAATTAGAGCCAACAGCAACAACATCACCAGGAACAGCTGATTGAAATATCTCGGCCGGAGTAGGTCAACGGCCATCCGACATACATGTGGATTCCATCAAACAGTGGAGAGGAGCATAACAGTGGAGAGGACCATAACATCGACGGCAGCAGTGTGCGAGAGAGCAGGGGAGACTATCGCTCCACAAATTCCGTCGATCAACAGCAGCGCAGGGAGCATAGTTCCAGTTCCAGTTGGATTTTTACATCCTATTTTGATTAAATTTTTATGCATATGTACATACATGTCAGGGTACATACATATATGTAGAGCTGATTTTCGCTAGGCACATTCCTTTAGTTCTACTTACCGTTTTGTTGTTTTCATATTTAATTTTATCACGTCAAATTGCCAGTAGTAGGGTGGTCGCATTTTTGTGGCTAGCATCTTGCTTTAGACTGATTTTTCTTATTTAGTTATTTTTTTCATTCTTTTTTATTTTTTTTTTGAATTTTTGTAAGTAAGTAATTTTTTTTTTAGTTATTTGTTTTTTTGAATTTTTGTAAGTAAAAATCGATTTTGCCGTACGTATTTTTCCCAAAACATCTAGTTTTTGCCACTCATTAACTTCACCTTGTTATTGTAAATTTTTTTTTGGTTGGGATCAACACGTTTTTTTTTTCTTTCGTTCGGCTCCATACGTATTTTCACTTTATTTTAGCTATTCTTCACGTATATGAGCATATGTACATCCATATACATATATGTATGTATACATATGTTTATATATATGTAGATAGATGTAGCCTAAAGCTTCGCGTTAAAGCCTGAATTTGAATTAATCGCGACGTTGAATTAATTGTGTCTTTAATTTACGTACCGGTAGCTTCAATTTTTAATTAATAATTTCATTCACCCTTGTATTATTTTGAGTTTCCCGCACGCTTGTCATGACCCGCTCGTAGAAGACTGCTAGGTCGACGCCTCAGCAACGCGGCTGAAGGCGAGCATATGCATGAAATATCTTAGATTATATGTATGTATGTTAGCGTTCTAATTCTCCCAAACAGGTTCTCAACAGAGTGCTGGCGCCATCATTTCTGGAGACCAAGATGAGTGTGAAATTTGCCTACTTTATTATTTACATACATATATATATATACATATATTTACATACGCACATGCACATTAAGTGTACATACGTATGTAATTGCAGATATACATGCATCCATTGGGTTATCACCGTAGGTTACTTTTGTAAATTTTTGAAGTTCATTGAATATTGTTAGGGTAATTGAATTTTTGAGATTTAATTAAGGAACTCTTCAGATTGCGCGGTAATCAAGGTGTGGTAGACCGCTTAGAGGTATAACAATAGAATTTAGCTAGCATTAGGGTACGTGGATTTAAACTTGAATTTTTATGTTAGGAGTAGATAGGGATTGAGATTAGATTTAAGTATTACGTGTAGGTATAGGTAAATATTGGATTTTAAATCTGAGTGTTAGAGTTAAATATTGAATTTTAGAGTTTGGAGTTGTAGAGTTAAAAATTGGATTGTGAATTTGAGTTTTAGAGTTAAGTGTTGGATTTTCGTTGGTTGTAATTAGGGTTAAAGTTTGATGTAATAATAAAGTGAGGAAAAAAGGAAGGAAATGATTTGAGGTTGATTTTGTTTAACCCTAGAACACACACCCAGAAAATACCACGTAAACACACACCCGGGATACGTTTGTACCCGGGACCTTATTTTGCGGTTTTTTTAATGCTTATTCAACCGATTTCTATGATTTTTTTTTTGAAATGTATATTTTAATATATAACAAGTATTTTGTCTTTTGTTTCATTCGAATATTCCTACTGGTTCCAGCGATATGGGCAAATAAAGTCAGGACATGCAACAGTGGATTTTTGTTTTTGTTGTTGTCCTGATAAATGCAAAACAAAATAATATAATTTATAATAATATACTTGTAGAGTAACAACGAATACACATTTTGGTTTTTATTTCATTGAAATATTCTACCTGGTTCAAAAGATATGTGCAAAAAGGTCGCGCAAGGTATGGGTACGTAGGTAGCAAATACACTGGTATAACTGGTTTTTGTATTTTATATGCAGCTGCAAGGGTTGTTTTCACACGAGGTGTTGTTATAAATGCTGCCTGTTGATATTTTCATTATTGTTTTGGTGCTCAGTGTAAGAAGTGAAAATATAAGTGAAAATAAATATAACTGAAACTATAAATAACTGGATACGAAATGACTTCAAGAAGAAACGAATATTTATCAAGTGCAGCATATAGAAGGTAAAAAATGTAAAATAAGCAACAATGTAAACATATACTAATTTTTTTTTATTATGCAGGCTAACTGAGGAACAGCGAGAATCATATATACAATCTTTATTTGATGAAATTTGTGACGATGACGCTCCCTATGACTTTGACTCAGAAGATGAAGAAGAAATTCAAATCAATGACATTGAAATTGCTGATGACGATGCTGAAGTTTCGCAAAGTGCCGCAGAAGTATTACCTGATTTGCGGACTATGAGGATGATGAAGAAGACGATGAAGAAGAAGAAGTAGAAGAAAATAATGAATTACCTGCTAGTGCCGAAAAATTTGTTGCACGTGATGGTACTGAGTGGATGAAAGAACCAAATGTAAGTCGTCAGGTACTCAGACAAAATATTATAAGAGAACGTTCTGGACCAGCTAGATGCACTGAAATGTTGTCAATAGAGCAAACATTCAAATGTTTCATGAACGTTGAAATGGCTGATATAATTATGCGCCACACAAATAAGTTAGCAAAAGAAACTTATAATGCTTACAACAATGCGCATCCAAACACAACTCCTAAGTCATGGACGCCTGTGTCAATAACAGAGCTGTATGCATTTTTTGGCATACTTATTATGACTGGTGCGAACCATAGCAATGGAGAACATGTTCGAGATTTATGGAGCGTCAAAAACTATCCTTTATATCGCGCCACAATGGGAGTCAACCGTTTCTGTTCGATATTGCGGTTCCTAAGATTTGACGATAAAAACACTCGTACAACACGCTTACTAACTGATAAAGCAGCACCGATCAGTGAGTTGTGGACGATGATGAACAATAATCTTGCTGCACATTACAAGCCCAGCTCATGCTTGACGATTGATGAACAATTATTTCCTTACCGTGGACGCACACGGTTTACGCAGTACATACCGTCAAAACCTGCTAAATATGGTATCAAGGTTTGGTGGATTTGCGATGCCACAAATGCATATCCACTGCATGGACAAATATATACTGGCCAAGCAGAAACTGGTAGGGAAACGAACCAAGGCGAACGAGTGGTGAAGGATTTGTCTGCCAAATACCAAGGAAGTGGCCGAAACATTACAATGGACAATTTGTTTACGACCTTGCCAGTTGCAGAACTGCTTCTCACCTGGAAACTCCCGATCGTTGGAACTTTGCGCAAAAACAAATCATATATTCCTCAAGAAATGAAGCAGAATAAAAACAGGACAATTGGTTCAACGACATTTGGCTTCAAAAATAATGTGACAATGTGCTCTTATGTTCCCAAAAAAAATAAAGCAGTAATTTTGCTTTCGACCATGCATAATGATGCTGAAATAGCTGACAGTGGGAAACCTGAAATAATTGAATATTATAATCGTACCAAAGGTGGTGTTGATCGAATGGACCAAATGTTTGCGGAATATCCAACACAAAGACAAACAAAACGATGGCCACTAGCGATGTTCTTCAACATGTTGGACATTACAGCTCTTGCAGCCTACATTGTCTACGATTTGAATAACCCTATGTTGCCTTGGAGAACAAACAACAAGCGTAAGCAGATCCTGCGCAGCTTGGCTGAAGCATTGTGTATGCCCATTATTGAAGCCAGAGCCATAAATCGTCAAGTGACGCGAAATTTTTCGACTAAAATTGCTATTGAAGCATATTTCAACCGACCGGTGGAATCAATGGTGTCAACAGCAGCATCAACATCTGCCGCAGCGCGCACGCCAAAACCTGTGTCCGCCGTAGAAAAACCAGAAAGCTGTGCGACAAATGTAAGAAGCCAATGTGTCTTGAACATTCGGTCACATCAACAAATTGCTCTATTTGCCATGATTTTCCTTAGATATAAGATGCATTTTTATAATTTTTATAATAAAAGTCAATAATATAATGTGTGAAATGAATATTTTTAATTTTTCAAATAAAAAAATAATATAAAAAATGTTTTTTTTTTATTATTATGAGGATTTTTACTATTGGGGTACAAACGTATCCCGGGTGTGTGTTTACGTATATAATGTGTTTGGAAGGCTGTAGCTCCTGAACCAATGGTCCGATCTGGTTCAAATTTTGAATTTGAACTCAAAACTAAATAATCTAATAATAGAGGTATAGCGGTTCAAAAGTTACAACACTTCAAAGTTGAAAGTGGATACATTTGTACCCGGGTGTGTGTTCTAGGGTTAAGTGTGGGGTTTTCATAATGAAGTGCTAAGCACGAAATTTTTGGTGTGGGTGTTGCGCTTGAGCAGAAGAGGGGAAGTGGGAGTGTACAAACGTTGACAATGACGGTATAATGACGGACTTATAGATAAACGGACTGATGTCAGGTTAGGGGGCGTTGTAAAGTAGGTGAGGAGTCACGACAACGCCCAAGGCTTCGCGTGAAGTTCGCGTAGAAGAAGGGTGGGATGACTCCACCTGACAGGACAGGACAGGACCATCTCTTCATTTGTTGCTATCTCTTTGTTCTCTGCTTTCTTCGCATTTGTTATAGCCATCTCCACTAGTACACTAGGTATCAGGCATGAATAACTTTTTGCTAATGTAGTTGACAGCAAGGCAGGCGCAAATGACCCACCCCGACGACGAGCTAGCTTGGGATGCAAGCATGCCTGCATGCCACCTCGCCTGGCTCGACCATGTTGCTACATTACATATCCGTTAATCCTTGTATATATGTGACGCCTGTGTATAAATGCGCTGCTTTTGGCTTGCTTTTCGCTGTTGCTATCAACCTCTCAACAGCTTTGTGTGGATACCCGTTTTTATGTAATATGTTTCTAATTTTCCTGCTGTTGTCTTTTCTGAATTCCTGGTCACTTAGGGCGTAGATTTTCTCAATGAGGTTGATGGCTGTATTCTTCTTTTGCGTCCACGGATGTTTGGAATGATAATTGATCATTCTGGAGGATGCTACATATTTGAACGGTGAATTTCTACGTCTAGGAAGGCTAACTTGTTTCCGTCTTCTACTTTAGTGGTGAATTGGATTTTGCTGCGTTGCGAATTAAAAACTTTTAAGATTTCTTCCACGTAATTT
>NW_023458700.1:167944-169679 GCF_013731165.1 Rhagoletis pomonella
GCTACAGTTGGCGATAAGGGGTTCCCCATTGGCATTCCATGAACTTGTTGATAGTATGTTCCATCATATAAAAAGTAATTATTAACTCGCCGGCAGGATTCTAAGGTCGTTAAAAATTGGTTTCTTGTGAGTGTGGTATGGCGTTGCAGTGAAGTCCATTGTTCCATAATTGTACGAATGGCGAATTGAACGGGTATATTCGAAAATAGGGATACCACGTCGAATGAAACAAGGATTTCGTCTTTTTCAATCCTAATGTTTTTTAATCTGTCTTTAAGTTGGAACGAATTGTTGACATTGTATTCGTGGGAAACGATTTCGTTAAGTGTATGTCCTATAAATTTTGAGAGTTTGTAGCATGGTACGTTAGTAGAAGCGGAAATTGGTCTGAGCGGTGTATTTTCTTTATGTATCTTCCGAAGTCCATATAATCTTGGTGCTGTAGCTGCAGTGCACGTCAATTGGTATTTTTTACGATTGTCAATATTTTTCTGTTTGTATAAGTTATTAGCTATGTTGTTGTTTTCGTAGCAATTTTTGAGTTGGGTCCATTCGAATAGTTTTATAGGTATCCCGGTCGCTTAGAAGTCCTTTCATTTTTTCCTTATATTCCATCTTTTCCATCATTACCGTTGTATTTCCTTTATCACAGTTTGTAATCACGACAGAGTCTTTGTGTTGTTTTATTAATCGTCTTGTATCTTCATATATTTTTAGTACGAATTTTCTTTTGGATCATTCTTCAATTTATTTTTGAATGTGTTAATTTTAGAAGCTATATTGCACCTTGCACTGTCTTTTTCTCTTTCGTCTTCCATTGTCTGTATTCCTTGCTCTATTTCTGCAATCAAGTGTACCGGTGAGAAAGTTTTCCTTGTTACTGGTAGCGCAAACTTTTTACCTTATGAGAGTATCCATCTAGACTCTCTAGGAATATGGATTTTAGTTTTATTTATAAACCAATCTTCGTTAATTATAAACCCGAATCTTTCAAAATTTCTATCAATTTGTTTTTGAAGTTTTTCTTTAAGACCCTTTTCTGTCCACGATGCGATATCTTTTCAAAATTGCTTTTGGTTCTCTGCTACCATTTTGAAATATGTGTCTTGTAGTTTTTCGCGGAGATTTTTCTTTATGTGTTCCATATTAGTGCGGACTATTTTTATTTGAATATTCGCTTCTTTAATTACCAAGTTTAAAATTTTCATCGTGAACTGTTCCTCAAATTTTGCCAATTCCTTTTTTGTAACGTCTATTTGGAAACCATATTTAATTTTATTTGTTTTACCCTTTAAATGTGGTGGCGTTATCCCAAAATCTTTACATTGAAGTAGAAATTTTAATCTTTGTTGTTGTTTTGTTAATTTCACAAACAATTAGGCACATATGTATGTAAATAAAAATTATAACAAGTACAATACGTTGGTGTAACAATTTTTCCCGCAAAACATAACTTACATTGAACATCAAACAAAGAAAATATAACAAAAATACACACTGATTTCAACTTATTTATATTTAAGTGTACTTCTGCTCGTCTGTTCTCCTATTGACCATTATTGCTGTCCTGTATGCGCAGTTTATGTTGTCGACGTCTTCCTTAAAATTCATTGCATTCTGTATTTTTTGTTGTAATCGCAAACTTTATAATGTTAGTCGAGTTCTATCTCTGTTCTCCACATCTAATATTTTCGCGTTTTCAAAGTCAAGTTCATGGAATGCCAATGGGGAACCC
>NW_023458701.1:0-3153 GCF_013731165.1 Rhagoletis pomonella
ATAAATGTCAATTGTCAGAAGAAGCTCTAGAGGCGCGAAACAAAGATTTTAAGAGCAACAGAGAACATTTTTCTCGCAAGTGTAACAGAAAATAGACGAATGAGGATATATTCAATAAACTTTTGATTAATTCCGACCCTGCTGTATATAGTATGAGAAAACTACCCTAAAAAATTGCAGGATTTGCCGAAAGAAGCACAACAGTTGTTAATTATGCAGCCTTATAGCGATGATGAAGATGTTGACAATAATGACAATGACGCAAGCGAAGATGATAATTATTTTTTATTAAATGTTATTTATTCTAAATTACTTTCTAGCTTAATAAAAACATGCAGATAATTGTTGAAGAGAAAATTTGTACAATTCGTATTCATTATCATATAAAAAATTACTTAAAAAAGTGATGATGTGGGTGATGTTGATGATGAAAATAGTAATGAAGATAATGATGAGGATAATTATTATAATCATAGAAGTGGTGTTTAACTTTTCATTAATGATTATTAGGATTTTAACAAATTATCATTAATAATAAAAATTATTTACTTTTCTCGCTCTTTGGCAACACCAAATAACCTGCATTAAAAAAAATCCCACTATACTATTTTCGGATTTGTCTTTTTTTTACTTCATTTGGTGCTAGTTGTACAAATACATCAATAATTTAAAATTAAATGTACGTATGAATTTATCTCCACTTTCAGGGTCGATTACCCCACTGTGCGTTAGAGTGAAAAACTTAAAACGAAGTTTTACTATATTTGGCCCATGGTTTCACGAATATATTGATATTTGTGTTTAAAATTTACTATCGCGCGGTGTTTAATGTATAATGAGCTAGACATTTATAAAAAAATATTAATTATTAAATAAATAAAGAAATATAGCCAATACTGGTCAAGAAAAGGAGTTTCTATTATTGCCATTAGTGCAAATTAAAATTCCCGAAAATCCTGGGATTTTTTGCCAAGAATCCCGGGATTTTCGGGACCTTAAAAAGGCCGGGATCCCGGGCCTATTACATACATATGTACATTAGAGTGTCCCGTTTAACAGTTTTTTTTAGCTACATTTTGGCAAGAGGTATCAAAATATGCGTAATTTTACACGTGTTAAGAAAAAGGTAAAAAAAATCAGAATTGCGTGTCATTTTGGGGGCTCTACCGCATCATGAAGTTTTCCGCATATTTTATATGGGAAAAAGCACTTTTTCGTATTTTTCGTCGAATTGGTATAGAATCCTTCAAAATCAATACTTTTCAATCGGCGATCGTTTCTTCTCTTTAGAAGCTGCAAAGAATAATACCCAATTGTTTATTTAACCATTTTTTATACTAACTATTTCTTACTACCTTAAGGCCTCTTCGCAGCTCTCAAGTAAAACTAAAAATTCATATAAAATAACGCACAAGATATGGAAAAAAAATTTTATTTTATCAAAATTTCCTAAATCAGTATGCAGCTCTTAAGAAAAATATGCTCGTATATTTAATTCTTCAAGAAAATTTACAGCAATTGCAAAGTACTTTTCCTAGCAACAGAAATAAAGGAAAATATTTCTTGTGATTTTTCTTTAGAACAACTCACGGGCTTTTACGACGTTTTAAATCAAAATCGCAAATATTAGTTTAAGCATACCAAGCGTTGGCGGCCGCAAACCTCCAAGTGTATTTCTGCCATGAAAAACAGCTTGCTATAAAAATACAATAGCCGTTCGGAGTCGGCGTAAAACTGCAGGTCCATCCCTTTTGTGTGACAACATCTAGACGCACGCCACAATTCGGAGGAGAAGCTCGGCCAAATACTCGCATATGTGGAAGCGCCAATCTATTTTTTTTTTGTTTTTTTTTTTTTAAGTTTTATCGTTTTATTGACATGTACTTTTTAGCTGAATAGAAAGTGGCCCCAGCGCCAATTAGGCATTATTGAGGCATGCTGGCAGTTTCAATATCATGTACGTTTATAATTCTTGAATTTAAAATTAACAAATATTAAGGGGGAAAAAAAATTTAAAGAAATTTACAATAATTGTTTCATATAATTTTTACAAACGTTTATTACATAAGAAGCGCTTCTAAATTGTCTCTTATATAACTCTTAAGATTTGTTTTAAAACGAGACACAACATTAAATGACTTTAATGACGATGGCAATTTATTGTACTCACTGCTGCCCATATATTCAATACGCTGTTTTGTTGTTTCAAGCCTACATCTGGGCGTACTCAGATTTTGACTACTTCTTGTATTGAATACATTTTGGTTCTGTGAAAATGTTATAGTACGGTGCCCAATATTGTTCAGTGATTTATAAACATACATTAAAAGTTGATATTCATACAAGGCTCGTATTGACATTGGTGGTTAGGTTAGGTTAGGTTAAGGTGGCAGACCCGCAAAGGGGACTCACTTAGACATTTGATTGTCCATTGTGATACCACATTTCATAGGAGCGGTAACTGCGTAAAAATTACGAGAAGCGCTGGGTGCTCATAATGAAGTTCTTCAAACAGCTGATGTCCACTCCGGAGAGTCCCTCGGGAGTGTCGATGAAATGCGCACCGAGATGCTTAAACCGTAATCTAGCGAATGCCGGGCAGTTGAGTAGGAAGTGCTGAGATGATTCCACCTCGTCTTCCAGGCAACTGCGGCAGTAGGGATCCATGACGATATTGAGTCGCACCGCGTGGGTTCCCATTGGACAGTGTCCGGTCAGTACACCTGTGAAAATCGAGAGCTGACGCTTAGCCAGCTGCAGCAGTTCCCTTGACCGCCCGCGGTCCACAACCGGCCAGAAGGACCTTGCAACTCTGCAAGTCGGGGTTTTTTCCCAGCGCTCGCTGAGCCGACCATGAGCCCATCTGTCCAAAAGCAGGCCGCAGGTTGCCAACGGAACTCCAATGCCCTCCCTATCCGAGGTGATGGCCTCAAGGGTGCCTTGCCTGGCCAGTTCATCAGCCCTGCAATTTCCCGCGATATCACTGTGCCCCGGGACCCAAATCAGCTTGATCTGGAAGTACTCCGAGGCAGTTGAGAGAGAGGTCAGGCATTCCCCAACCAGTTTTGAGCACACCATTAGCGATCCCAGCGCCCTGATTGCCGCCTGGCTATCAGTATATATATTTACCCTCCTTTTTGACAGTACATTGGT
>NW_023458701.1:3253-29101 GCF_013731165.1 Rhagoletis pomonella
AGAGTGCCGATCGTATTTTTGTGTTTCCTATTTAGAGCTTTTTGGAGCCGTACTGCCTCTGAGAGGCTCTTTATTTCCCCGCAGTGGTTTCGCCAGCTAGCTCTTTTGGATTTCCACAATTCTTTGTTATAAGAAGTTAGTGCAAGTTTGTACGGATTCCAGTCACCTGTATTCTTTGCTTTATTGAATAGTTTTCTGGCTTGGCATCTCATTTGCTCAAGTTTCTTGCTCCACCAAGGCACATCACGTTTGGATTTTACCTTTCCTTGGGGACAGCTACTATTGAAAGCTATTCCATTGTCTGAATGAAGCTGTTCAGCTTCAGTCTCAAGCTCGTGTGCCTTTAATTCAGGTGTCGGGGCTATCTCCTCCTCAGCCGGGAAGTACGCGGAGGCAAGTACTGCCTCTTGCACCCCCCCCTAGGCGTCGGAATTTTGTCCCATACCGCAACGAGATCTGCCGTAATGAACTGTGAAAGAGGGAGAAATGTTAGTTTGTTACTTGCAGCCGTATTCTAACAAAGTCACAAACTTTAGCTCATCACTGCTGTGGTTTCTACCGCGCCTCCACTCAAAAAATATGCCCCTACAATTCAATTTTTTTAATTTTGTGTATTTTTCTAGCACTCAAAATCGAATTTTTTGTGACACATTTCTCGGCGCACTTGAAATCACAACAGTGATGAGCTAAGTTTTGTGACTCTGTTAGAATAGAGGGGTTAATAGCATCGCCGCTCTCGCGCGACAGCTGTCGGCATAGATAATCTTACCGTCCTTTATATTAAGGCCTTTGACGTCACCTCTTAATATCCAGGGTTCCTGGATGAAGGCTACACCTAAGCCTGCGTTTGTGAACCTCTTATGCAAAACATCTGATGCTGTTTTAGCGTGGTGAAGGTTCACTTGGAGGCATTTAATGTGCATCGGATTTGTGAAGTTTTTGGCGTGAGGTGCATTACTTGCGGTCTTTTCGACCGCGAGCAGCCACCTTCTTTCCCCTGTTGCCCTTCAGCAAGACCGCTTCTTCGGCCGTCCTTGCATCTCCCTTGCCTTTGCGTCTGGAAATAACCGCTTTGGAGCTGCCACGTAGTGGTGGCCGTTTTGCAGGCTTTGGGGATGCGATGGGTCCGACGTTCTTTTGGGCTTCTTCCAGCATCTGTTGTAGGGTCGGTCATGTTGTTGTTGCTGTTTTCGGAGGCGTCGTTGGAGCTTTGTGTATTACGTGTAGCTCTGTTGGGTCTATACCAGTGTCAACCTCCGATGACTTCTGCTGCACTTGCGTGTCAGTGGGTAGCTGCCTGGGAGCTACGACGACGTCTTTGGAGCAGCACGGTTGCCCCTCCGAGTTAGGGTAATCGGTGTCGGCGGCATCATTACCTACCACGGGCATCGACGGTTTGGCTTTCTCCCTAAGTTTAACTACGCCAAAGCCATAGTTTACCACGTTCCCGCGGGGCTTTAGCGTGTCTGCTGATAGCGGGTCAACTGCAATTGTGATTTCCGCCATTGTTGACTTGCGTACTCGATTCAGAATGCGTCAGTCCGGAATTCTCAGGCCGTCATTCTGTGCCTGAAGCAGACTGAGCGCATCCTCACTGGCAGAGCTATCCAGCTCCGGAAAGAATCCCACAAGAATGATGCGGCGAGGTGTTTCTGCCTCCTCGACCACTTTCATCTTTGCCTCCTTCCATGGAGCCAGCTTTGAAACAGTGTTCCGTATCCACCCCGCGGTCGCAGAATGTCTGCAACTGCAACCCTTGAAGATAGGCTTTACAGCGCTAACTGTGTTGCTCCTGACCGTCCTGAGGGTAGCATTTTGGATAGCTCTGAGCTCATCCGTTGACCACACTGTGGTTGGATAGTCCTCTGGGACTATACCCAGCTTTACTCCGCTCAGTGCATCTCTAAAGGAAACTGGCTCCCCGCGACAATCTGCAGGTACATGCGGCACAGTTGCCTCACCGGTGGGCACAGATGCAGTCCCAGCTGGCCCGCCCCCTGCAGATCCCTCACCTGGTTTGGCCAATTCCTTCGCGGATCGCCCCTGCGGGGTGGAGCTATCAAACCTAGGTCTTTTTTTGGAGAATTTTTTTTTCTCTCCGTGGTGGGCCAACGGGTTGTTTGGCTTTTTCTCTAGCCTGCTATGAGCATTTGTACAGATTTATACATTTCGGCAGTTACAGAGCAGTGTTGGTTGCAAATTCTTTTATTGAGCTAAACACTGTAACTACCAAAGGTACACATCTGTACAAATGTACCAATCGTGTGACACTGCCTTTAGCCCAGTACCACGTCCGACAGCTTGAAATTCGAAAAGGAAAAGGAACGACACAGAAATTTTTGCAAAAAATATGATAAATGTGTGAAAGGAAAGGGATCGGACTATTTCGGGCTAAATCCTGGAGTACGGGAACAGTCTAGTTGTCTGTAGCTAACAGTGATGCCATATGCAGATTAAAGGTGGTATGTTCAGTGAAAGAAAACACACTTACAGACCGATTCTTTGCACTTGATAAATAAAAAATTTTTATAATTTGTAAATTTTTTATTATTTATCAAGAATGGAATTCTAGCACAGAAATCAAAAGCTCTTTTCTTGATAAATTATCAAGATTGCAAATGCTATTGACGAGCGTTTACAAACTGAAATTTCATATGAAAATTATAAATTTTGTGTATTAAAATACTGCATGCGCCGGCATAATAATTTATCAAGAAAACACCGAATTGGGCGGTTAATGTGTTGCCACAAAATCGTAAAAGTCTTAAGATGGGAAGAGTTGCCCTCAACTTGTTTGTGAATTAGAATGTATCATAATTTATACTAAGCTAAAAATAAAAGTATCTTTTAAAAATTCGATGAAAAGCGTATCATTTTGATCCATTTGGATCAAAACGGCAACACTGCTCACCAAGCCTTTTGAGGGCTTTCGCACGAGGCGATTTTTCAGGCAACTTTTAGTTGAAAGCAAAAATCCCCTCGTCCGAACGGCCTTTCAACTTATCGCTTTCAACAAAGTTGGTCGCCAGCCAACTTTGAGCTCGTTCAACTTTTTTCCCTTGCAACCCCGTGTTTGTTTACATTCTGTATACATACTTTTTTTCTTTTTTACTTTTATTTTATCTTTCAGCTTCGCTAAAAGCACTTCTACCAACGCTTGGCTTACCAAATTTACGCCAATTGATAAAATTTTGTGATGTAAATTCATTTCCAATAATAACAATTCGTGTTGAATCGAAAATCGCCTCGTCTGAATAGGGATGGCAACTTTTTCACTTTCAACTTCTCATTCAACTTTTGTTGCCTGTAAAATCGCCTCGTGCGAATGCCCTATTATGGCTTTCAGCGCTCTCGCCGAAATTAAGTGTTGAAAGCCCGAAAAGTGGTGAACGCATAAACATCCATTTGTGGATTATAAGAAGCCACACTCGGCACCTAGCAAAAATTTATTTTTAGTCATGATTGCAGCTTTTTTAATTTAATTTGGAAAACATCTCTATGTATTGATAAATACTTACTTTAATTAGACCGCACAAGACCAGTGTTGCCACAAAGCTTTTTAATTTTTTACCAAACCTCTAAAAAAAAATACCAAATTGATGAGCATAATATTCTAAACGAATTGGAAATTATTTTTCGACGTATGTAGATAATTATTTTGGCGACGACCGAACTACACCACGTCTGGGATTGTGGCCAGCTTAAATCTATTTATATGTTTCGACCGAAAAATGAGATCTTCCTTTTCTTTATGACAAACTCATAAAAATGCATGATGTCGCTGACGCGTTCAAAAAATTCATATCACCATCGACAGACCGTTTAGATAACGAAGATGAACAATTTATAGCTGTGATTGTCCTTTTCAATGTGTTCCGACTATAACAATTCACAAATATTTTTAACACATAAAACAAAAAAAATCACGCAGAGATTTACAAACATTTAAAAGCAAGGATGCATTGTAACGTTAATTTTAGCGTTTACCAAAAATGATCAATTGTTTCTATTGAAACGATTCAATTTTTTATCGTTTGGGTAATTATCAAAATAACTCTATTTTGGTTTTTAGCGAAAAGAATTTCAATCGTTAATGCTGAAGCTGTAATAGAGATGGGCAAAAGTCGTGTTTTCTACGTGACACGTCGTGTCACGCTTTTTCACGCGTGAGCGTGAGCGGCTTTCAGTGAAAAATCACGTAATATCCGTGATCGTGCCTGCCTGAAATTTTCGGGTGCGTGAGTGTGCGTGACTTAGATTTTCGTCAATCACGTCATTTTCACATATGTATGTATGTACTTATTTGTATTTTAATCTTAAATAAATTCGTAAACTTACTGTTTAACTTTCACTAGAGTGGCAACACTTATTCTTTTTCCTTTGAAATTGGAGGCATTCTTAATGTGACCAACCGTACTTCTTTCAGAAGTACAGTACTTCTTTTTTCGTTCTTGTACTTCGAACTTCGAAGTACAGTCAAATGTACTTCTTTCCGATATTTTGTACTTCAGAAGGATGATTCTGTAACCAGTTGCGACAATTTTCGGATCGCTATCGTCAAAAAGTGCGATATCGCAACTGGTTACAGAATCACCCTTCTGAATTACAAAATCTCCCCCAGGTTCTATCATACATAAATACACACATTAAATAAATAAATAAATGTCCTCTCATACATACACATGTAGGTTAGGTTAGAAATTAAACATTGATTTCACTTAATTCAGTTTACTGATTTATTTTTTTAATTTATTTTCATATATTATTCTTTTAATACATGAAATTACCGGTATCGTCACATGGCCTTGGCGATATATTCGTTCAAAGTATTAAAGTCGGCGGGAACCGATATCATTATACCTGCGCAGCGGCAAAGGGCTCTGAAGGTGTCGTGCAATTGTTTGGATCCTATTTATGCGAAGTGCGTGAGGACCGGGAACTTCCCCAAGGCTTGAAGGATGGTCAGTGTTGCATTCATCCCGAAGACCAAAAAAGGCTCTTTTTGTTTTTCCCAGGGATTTTAGGCCTACCAGTCTCTTCGTTTTTGCTAAAAACGCTAAAGAGACTGAACGAGATTCCTCGTGACTGTCTTTCTAGGCAAGAAAAGGTAGGTAAATACCGCCCAGCATACATTGGTAAAGTGGTCAGAGGAAGTCTCCACGCATGAAGATTATTCAGTAAGGGCCTTTTTCGATATCGAGGGGGCATTCACCAATGTCACTCCAGAGGCAATGGTGAAGTATATTAATAATCTGGGTGTTGAAACCAATCTAATAAGGCTTATCTATAGCTTACTTCGCGACAGAACTGTCGAGGCAGAGTGGAGAAGCGTCTGCACTCAGTGAAGAGTCAATAGAAGCACTCCACAAGGTGATGTTTTCTCTCCCCTTTTGCGGATTACGGTTGCATACGACTTTCTAGAGTAACTGGAAAAAGTGGGCTGTCGGGTAATCGCCTATGTGGATGATGTGAAACTTTTGGTTAAGAGACCATTTCTATACACCCCTTTTTGATCGGGCTCAAGGTTACCTGAACCAGGTAACTACATAGGTGGACGATCTACGGCGGCTATTGTGGAAGCCTAACATTGAGGAAAGGGTAGTAAAGCTGTCGGTTGCCTTGTACTGCTGTAGGGGAGCTCTTGGTAAAAGGTGGGTTCTCTCGCCCAAACTAATTCATTAGCTCTAGGAAACCAAATTTAAGCCTATATTGTTTCAAGGAGCCCTTTCTGGTGGAACTCACTAGAAAAGGCTACACCTGTATAACAGGAATTAGCGAAGCATTAGGAACCACACCTACACTGGCGCTTAACATACATATGTTGAACACAGCGCCTGCGGATATTGCAGACAGTATTGTCGAAGCACGAAATGCTATTAGGCTAAGGGAAACCAGGTCTTTTTGTGTCATAATAAAGGAAAAGAAGACGTTCCTCTGCTGCATCAAATGTTTTTATAGGACACTTTAAAGCATTTTACCTCTCAAGGGCTAGGGATGGGGGTTCTGACTTGCCATTGTGCGATTGGTATTCATGCGGTGAGACTAAGAATTTCAACTGATCGTTTTGTATCAGCTATCAAGAGGAAGATAGAGTGGAGTCATTTCCACACTTTCTTTTAGACTGTCCAAACTTCACGAGGCTAAGATGGAAGCATTTTGGCTGGAACTTCTGAACAAACACTAAGATCCCAGGGATCGACATAAGCCGAAATTCCATGTCAGTGTCACTCAAAAATGTGTTGTAACAAGGATAGTACCGGGTGACTTTTTCAAAGCAATTGCTTTGAATTCATTTTCATAACGCCTAACAGAGTAAATCCTGGTCTCTTTTTGTGCTGGCAACAAAATCGAATCAGGGCGCCGATGAACAGTTGAAAAGTTCTACTATTTTCACATCTATTCTACTCTTACTTAGGTAGACTGCACTTGAACAAAAGATCCCTCGCCCTCAGCACGATTCCCAAATTCTGGATGATGACATTCCTTCTACCTCGAAAAGGGCAAAAACCCGTGCAACTTTTGACGAATTCAAAGATGCGACAAATGAATCTGCAGAAACAGTTTTTGAAGAAATTAATACGGAAATACAGATTTATTTGAAAAAATCGGAAAACAAAAGTTGTGACGATGTTTTAAAATTTTGGGAGAAAGCTAAAGATTTGCCCCTTCTTAGAAGTCTTTCAAGGCAAATTTTAAACATACCAGCTAGCTCAGCAACTAGTGTAAGGGTTTTTTCTGCGTCAGGCGGAATTCTGGAAGAAATACGTACACGACTGCTTGGTGAAAACCTCGACAAAATTTTATTTTTAAACAAAACTATGAGCTAATGTCATTTTAATATTACATACGTTGAATAAATATTGATACCAATCGTTTTTTATACTTGTAATAGATACATAAGTATGTACGTACATATATCTGAAATTTGTTAAAATAATAATAGTGCCTTCAGCCCTTGCTAGGCGTTTGGCCAAGCTTTTGTAATAATACTTGTGTGATAAAAGGCTATTTATATGAAATACCAAGCCTTAACTGTAGTTTATGCCTATTGGAAAAAAGCAGATGACAACTCGAAGGAGGTAGTTGCTCATATTAAGAACAAGCAAATGAAAGGAAAATAACAAAAACGAATAAATATACCTTGCATATTACCTCTTGTTAAAATTATTGTAACTTATCTAAGCTCTTAACTGTACGTAAGCGTTCGGTGGATATGGGCTGTAACATACAGTCTTTTACATAAAGTATTTTACATAACTTAAAATCAAAACATGAAACCAGCAAATGTTTCGTTGAACGGTAGATACAATTTTCTTTTACGATTTTATAAATGGGTCACATTAGTATTTAATCGCAAAATTGTAATTAGTCCTGTGAAGTTATTTTCTTTCACCATTGGTTCCGGCAGGTAAATGTGATCCAAAACCCTGATTTGGGGGACTGTAGGTGCTGTGATCGAGCCGCCATATTGGGAAAAATGGGTTGTTTCCTTAAATTGCTATATTGCGAACTCATGCTAAAAGTTCTGAGTTGTCAAGGCAAATTGTTACATTAAAGGCCTTTTCAATTTTTGGGTCCCTTAAGGTGTAGACACATACATATGTAGTATTAAAAACCTAAAACAAAAGACTAACGTTGAAAACAAAAATTATCAAATTGAAAAAAAAAAAATTTACCAAACTACCAAACTCGTTCTCAAAAAAAAAAAAATTACCAGTTTGGTTAAAAATTACCAAAGCGGCAACGTTGCTTAAGACTTTTTTAGACGTTGGCTTGGCTCCGAATACGAAGTGGGAAATGATAGTGTCAAATATAAACGTCAAGTGAAAAGTGTCGTTATGCACGGTTGCAATTTTATAATGTCCACACGGTTGCATGAGGCTATTACGTTATGTTATAAATCCATAACACCGTAATGAGAGATTGTTATTACAAGCTATAATTTTATTCTCAAGAGGAGTGTTCTAATAAAAATCGTTTGAATAGTGAATTTTCCCAGAATTTAAAGCCACTCCCCGATTCCCCCGAGAATTTCAAATTCTACCAAAATCAGGGAATTCTCCCCCGGTTGGCATATGTATTCACACATATGAGTAAGTGAGAGCTCAATAAATGATTCTCTCTTGTAATTATGTCACAGGACTTGATTTTACACAGCACAATCCCGAAGATTGGTGTTCCTCAATCGTGAAATGGGAGATTTCTTCACAATTGTTTATTCTTTTAGGCAAGCACATAAGTATATACAGTGAAACATCCCTTTGGCGGACACTCGCCGTCAGTCATTTTTTGTCCGCCCAAGAGAGGAAGGGCAGCTTATTTTAGAACTTTTTAATGTTTTAATTAATTGAATAGTCACTATTTCTAACTTAAATAAAAGGTATTGATGTTACGTCGTTCAAACAAAAATGTGCATGTATTTTTTCGAAAGTGGATATTTCATTTATGTGCGTAAGTACATATTAAGTAATAAAAAATAAAAACAAGTAAGAAAGTCTAAGTTCGGGCGGAGCCGACCATTAAATAGCCGGCGCAAGTATTAAATATATGTGTTTCACCTTTCCGAAAGCTACCGCTACAGGGCAAGCCGGGGTATATCAATTTTGAGTAAATTAGCGTCCTTAAATTTCAAAATATTGAAGTTTCAAGCATTTCTGAAATTTACTGTTATATGAAAAGCGGCCGTAATTTTAGTCCGATTTCAAAAATTTTCAATGTTTTGCTTTTATGTAGCAAACACAGTAACCATACTGAGTTGGGTACAAATTGGTAAAACGGTTACCAAGATACATATATGTGATCATAAGTGGGCGGTGCCACGCCCATTTCCCAAAATTGTATCATAAATGTATTTCTTGGTAAAGAATTGTTGCAAGCAACAATTTTAAATAAATTAGTTTTAATATTTACTGATTTATCGAAAATTTCGTATTTCTCTAAACTACCGTTATATGGGATGTGGGCGTGGTTATTGTCCGATTTTAAAAATCTTCGGCCATTTCTTATGTTATACCAAGGCCAACAACTGTGCCAAGTTTGGAAGAAATTGGTGTAGCGGTTACCAAGCTATACACATGTAACCATAAGTGGGCGTGGCTACGCCCATTTTCCAAAAATTTACACCATTCTTATTTTTCATCTAAAAGTTATTGTAAATATAAATTTTGAGTGAATTATCTTCGGTAGTTACTAAAATATGGCAGTTTTCGTATTTCTGAAAATTAACGTTATATGGGAGGTAAGCGTTGTTATTGTCCGATTTTGCCCATTTTCAATATTATCCGTCCTACGTCAGAAAGAAGTGCACGTACCAAGTTTCGTTAAGATATCTCAATTTTTACTCGAGTTATCGTGTGCACAGGCGGACGGACGGACGGACAGACAGTCACCGCTTAATCGATTTCTCTTTTCATTCTGAGCATTTATGTATACATTTGTCTATATCTATCTCGATT
The DNA here is from genome assembly GCF_013731165.1 of Rhagoletis pomonella. Taxonomy (NCBI): domain Eukaryota; kingdom Metazoa; phylum Arthropoda; class Insecta; order Diptera; family Tephritidae; genus Rhagoletis; species Rhagoletis pomonella. Next base: position 12,709 of record NW_023458701.1, read on the forward strand.
CGTTTTGCCTGTTACAAACAACCGTTATGTGAACAAAGTTATAATACCCTTGTGCACAAGTGCGCTCGGGTATAATACATATTACATATCAGTCCATAAACTACATAAACCATGGATTCATTACATAAAAAACTGGGAAATTGTCGATTGACGAAAGTTTTATTTTTAATATTTTTCAGTGTCAGTACCTCAATCAAAATCACATTTTATGCGGGAAGTCCACCTAGTAGTCCGCCTATGAGGAGTTCGCGTTCGCTCAACGGAGGTTTTTGTTTGATTTGTTATTGAAAGAAATCTTAATGTCCGTTGATATGATGTTCGCGTCCGCTCAATAGAGGTTTTTGTGTCAATTTTATGCAAACTAACTGTCCGCGTCCGCCCAAGAGAGTGTCCGCTTAAGAGAGAATAATTTGTTCCGAAATTTATACTTAAAACTTGGTATAGGAAATGTCTGCCCAAGGGAGATGTCCGTCTAATGGAGATGTCCGTTAGGAGAGGTTTCACTGTACATACATATGGACATATGTATACGCTCTCCCTTCTTGGCCGCTTCCATTACAGTAGCAAAAGGTAATAGCTAGGAAATGAATCTGTAATAGCATAAGTGAGGGCCTAACTACTAAATTCTTTGATGAATTTTAACACGGCCGATGCTCAACACCACAACAACACTTGATCAGATGAGCTGAGCTTGGTTCTCTTGAACTCCTCGCCCAAATGCTCATAGGTTATACTCTCTTGGACCACTTCGTATACCTGCAATCCGTGGTAGGTTATACACAAATGCGCAACCAGTGCTGTCGTTTGCTAATTTTCGAGCGAAGTGAAAACATACTAAAAGTGAAGTGCTTCACAACAACGTCATCACGAGATTCACTTAAATGTTTCATTTATGCTGTAAAATTTAAGATGTATGAAAACTAAAATATAATTGTTATTTTCGTCAAATATTTATAAAGTAATTATGAAACTTTATCCACCCATTCATTTCTGTGCGCTTTAAACCCACGATCCAGAAAATAAAGGTCGCGCCATTCGCGGGCCGCTAACCCTCTCTTCGTCGATTTGACAGCATCCACCCAATCGCTGACGTCATAATATACTTTTGTTTACAATCACTGTTACCAACTTGATGCTTTTCGCACCAAATTTAGGGGTATTCAAAACGCGAAAATTTTTGAGTTTTGTGCTTGGTGCGTTTTTGGTGCTTTTGGTTTTAGTTTGAAGACTTCAAATTCGAAAATCTTAAAAAAATGGAAGCAAAATTTATAGCAATAGTAAGTGTGCTAAGCAATTTTACAAAAATTTAAACAAAATCATGGCACAGTGACAATCATAAGCGACAACGAAATATGTGCAGCACATTCAATCATGCCAGAAGAAATCGACCGTTGTGCAAGAAACATTGATTTTTATTAATTTGATTCGGCATCCTTACAATAAAATTATGTATTCATATAAAGTCCATAAAATACACCAATAAAAATTTGGTGCTTTTTCAAATTCAAAACTTGGCAATACTGCCTTTTGTTCGATGCTTCTTCTTTTTCTTGTCGAGTTCGTCTTGCTCTCTCATTCTGGTATATTTTGACGTCACGGCCAGTTGCTCTCAGCTCGATTGGCGCAATCTTGTATTCTATCATTCTTGCTTTACACCTATACAAGTGAAAATGAAAATCAAAATGACATCTTCCAAATAAACGATCCCAGATCGGAGATTAATTAAGCGTCTTTTTAGTAGCTTTTTGCGAAAAGTTACTTTGCCATACTTACTACTTAACAATAATTTCAGCAAAAGATTATTGATTTTGGTTAAATAAATCGTAGATTTCAAAGCAATTTTTATTTATTTTGGAGATAAATAAATCTAATTTGTGGAAAGTGAAGTATAACGAGGTCTCCAAAGTGAAGTGAAAAACTCCAATTGAAGTGACAGCGGCAGCACTTGCGCCAATGTCAGTTATTGCTGATATGCCCAAAGCGCAGCAACAATTAGAAAAACCACTCATGAACACGGTTACCACTGTTGGTTGTTTCCAACCAAACTTGGTTGTTTACAAAAAGGATTATTGCATACTGAATGCCAAAAATTAATAAATGAATTTTTCAAACTTCTATTTTTGATGTAAGATCTCAATCAGCAAAATATTCGGATATGTATCCGAAAATGGAAACCACTTCGCATAAAACCCTGATGTGTCATCCGTTTTCCGATTCCGCTTTCGGTCGTTTTCCGGATCCATTCTCCAACTAAAGTGTTAATCGGAAACATAGTATGTGCAGGAAACTATCGAAAATGGTTGCGAAACGGATGCGCTTTCGGCTGTTTTCCTCAAAATTGTCTGACTCGATTTTTTTTTTTGAAAACGAATTCAATCTGCACTTCACAGAAACTTTTTCATAATTACGGGAAACCAAACAAAAAATAATTTTTGGATTCAGCAATTATTTAAATTTTAATAAATACTTTTTATATGTATAATTTTATTTGTTGCTTCTGACGGCATTCGAACCTGGGACCTCCTGAAGGCTAACAAATACCCAACGGACCTGAAAAAAGTAAAAAAAAAATTGTTTAATTTCTAACAATACTCAGAAGTACATAAAAAATATTTTTAGTAGTTACATAAAATATTTTCTTTTGAAAAAAAGATACTTTATGTACAAACATGTATGTATGTATTTTAATGTGTATACCATATACAAAAGAAGTACACTCCACTATAACCATCAAATGGTTTAGAAAAACCAAATTTTTTTATTAAAAGATAAATATAATATGAAAAATGAAAATTTGCATGCATTGCTTTTTAAATGCGTTAGTTGAAGCACTCACTAAGGGCACTCAATATTAAAATACAATGAAGTGTGAAATTAAGAAGGGAGCGCTTAAGGCCGGTCCACATAGAACTTCCGGCGTTATCGTTTGTTTGACAGAACGCACGTTAAAAGTATGCTTGCTACAATGAACGCTTGGCAGTGAATGCTTTGATCATATCAATAATTGCATGAAAAACCATATTCCTTGCCCACATTTGATTAAAACTTAAAAATATTTCACATAAGGGGTATTCTCTGAGTCTTGCAAAGCCCTTGCATGGTGCACAGATTGCACGGTAAAAACCGGTTTTCGTATGGGACAGCTTTGCAAGACTCAGAGAATACCCCTATAAATTTATGTATTTGCAACAACTGATTGACAACGCGCTCAAAAAGATGAGAGATGTCCATCATTTTTGTGTGCGTTAACTTAGGCATTGGCGTTGCCGTTGATATGTGGGCATGCCCATATAATTGTGTGTATGCATAGTCAGCTGTTAATAGGGACACGATATCGAACCGAAAGTATCGATATGGTACTCATTTAAAGTATCGCTTTAAAAATATCGGGTACCCATTAAAATCGGAATAAAAAGACTCGATATTCCAAATATCGATACCAAAATCCAAAAAATGTATCTGAATATAGGTTTCGCATACAGGCCGCTGGGGTGTAGTGGTTAGAAGTGCGCAACCCTTGAAAATGAAAAACAGCTTCCCATAAAATACAATCGCCGTTCAGAGTCGACATAAAACTGTAGGCACCCCCTTTGTGCCACAACATTAAGGCCCACCCGACAAATCAGAGGAGAAGTTCGGCCAAACACTAACATATTATGCAAACGCCGGACTTTATTATTATTACAACACGTAGAGATTGAGGTGTTGACTTAAACATTAATTACCGTTTAAAAATGTTCGTATTTAAATCAAGCGAAAAGTCTTAACCAAATGGATTTTCCATTATACATACACTACGTACATATAATGGAAATATTCAATTCAAATACTCCCGTACTAAAATGAAGCATTTTTCACTACACGGATGGCGTTTTGCACGTCTCGGATGCTTTTTCATATGTAATTAAGAAGGTATATGTATACAAAGCATACACAGCGGTGACAACACATACACACATACATGGTATGACATAATGCACTAATCGCATTAATTATTTAATTAATAAATTTTTTTTCTTCTTAATTACGAAAAAGCATCTGTGCACTTCACAACCACATATTTTATAACGTATATACTCAAATTTAATACGAGTTGGGTTTGTGCTCTTTCATATGCGTATTTTTATCAATTTAGCACGTTTTTTTTTAATTCTAAAATTTTTTCCCTCAGTGTTGGAATGTGTGTTTATGACATTCGATACGATACTAGGGTTCTGATACTCGATTCCAAAAAATATCGTTTTAAAACTATCGAGTAGAAAATATCGGTATCGAATGCCAAAAGTATCGATATGGTATCGTATCGTATCGAAATTCGTGTCCCTAGCTGTTAACACCAACGCGAAAGTACCGGCCTTTACTACTGAATATGGAGCGTTCCAATAGCACTCATGGAGCGCTTCTTGTCCCGTGGGGCAGTAGCACGCACCTTTACACACTCAGCTACTGGCGAATACGTATCCATGTTTTCAAATGCTCAGTTTGAATAATTATTCTAAAATTAATCTTTTGAAATAACATGATGACATTTTTCAGATGCGAAAAATGAACAAAAATGGAAATCGTTTTCTGAACGTTTCCAGATACGAAAAATGTATGAAAACCGCACTGTCGGCATAAAGTACGTTTCTGTGCTGGCTGGGATGTGGATATAAAATATGTACATATAAAAAGTAAATATGTGATTGAACACATATGTAAGTATTTCAATAATTTTTGTTTTTTGTAATTAATAAATTTTGCTTTTTGTAATAGATACGTGAAAAACTAATTTGGTTGTTTTTTTCAATTTGGTTTTTTTTCCGATATTGGTTGGTTATTTTCTTAACAAGTGACAACCGTGCTCGTGAGTACTACACGCAGCCGTACATCGGCTGTGTTGTTAAGCGCTTTGTGTTTGCTTGGACTAGATTTGTAATTGTCTTCATCTTGGTATGCCACTTGCTTTTTTTTGGTGCTAGTATGTTGAGGTACTCGTATACAGACTTGTTCATTTTCATTTATACTCCGGTTTCTGCTTAGTTATCTCTTTGCTCTGTAGATTCATATGGTTATTTGTTGTTGCTGCTACAGAGCAGTGTTACCGTGGGCTTGTGAAAAATTGTAGCAAAGAAGATACTTAAAATGTATCAATATGTATGTATCACTCTTTTTTCAGTATCAAAGGTACACGAATCAGTTGTACTTTGTGCTAGTATAATAATAATAACGAAAATGTCTCACATGTAGAGTTCTACTGGGTATTAGTATAATTAAAACGCAAAAATGTTTTATATATAATCTTATTTTCAGTTTAAATACTTTTTTTACTTATAGGACTCAGAAGTCAAATTTTTTAATAATTTTTAAGGCATTTCGGAAAAAAATTGCTTTCCACCATTGACAAGGTGACTTTCTTCTATTTGTTTTGATCAAATTCAGATCTGAGAAAATGCTACACTGCTACAGAGAGATCAAATTCAGATCTGAGAGAATGCTTTCTGCAGCGGCAGAGCTGTGCGGCAGATATAAAAAGTTAAAAATAAAAGAAGTTAGTTCGAAATATAAAAAGTTATTTGTACACCTTGCTTTAGCGATAACCAGCGATTGTTTGACACTCGAAAAATGTTATGATTTTTAACACCAACGTAGTTTTGAAACTCAGCAAATTCATCCACCCTTTTAGCACTATGTGCGAAGAAATTGTAAACATCTCTGGCAAGTTTTTCGACACACGATTACACGATTGCAAAAGCATCAAAATTTAAAACGAAGTGCCCCTCCAAAATTAATCTTAAGATGTATCACTTTTGATCCACTTGGTTCAAAACGGTCACACTGCTACAGACTTCCACTACATAAGTATGGTGCGTTCAGGTAGAAAAGTAAACTCCAATTTAGTTCTTTGTGTGTTTTCATTGTAAAATCAGTGAACGGATTTTGTGCGCGGAAAATTTCATTGCGCGTTTATTCGGTATAATATCGGATTGCCTATCGTTTTGTTTATTTGAAATTAAGTGTTATGTTTCCGTTGTTGAGCATTCGCAACAACATAAACGAAGTTTTTGAAAATACGTACATATATGTATGTATATGCCTGCATGTGATTCGGATTGTAAATTCATACATATGTATATATGTATGCAAGCGCGGTAATTAGTGAGCTTCGACAGCCAGGTATTTCATTTAAGCGACAGAAAAATAGCAAAAATGTAAATTATTGATTCTAAAAGCTATACAATGCACTATGGTGTAAATGCCTTGATATCTGGCCAAAACTAATTACGGATAAATAATAATCAGCCTCATCGCGTAAGTCGTAAATTAGACTAAATTGTACAACTCGACAACATTGACATTATCTTCTGTCGTGCAGAAATAAGAAAACGACGAAAATCGTCGAAAACTATCTGGTGCTGCCAAGTTGTTCCGTTTTAATACACTAGTCGAGTCGAAATTTTAGGCAATGCCATACAAATTTCGATACGACTTGACTCTCGAAAAACGACTTGCACTCCAGATGACACTCGCAATGAGGCTTAATAACTGTATCTTAGCCAAACCTAGCCAACATTTTCTAGGCTTATGTACAGTGAACATTTAAGAAAAACTAGTATTTTATTAGGTGTTAACACACATCTTTAATATCTACTAACTCTTAGCTTTAGGCTCCATACCAGCTTTTTAAGTATATCTTCTAATATTTTTTCAACAGTTACACTTCATGTCCCACCCATAAGTATAATTTGACTGCTGATTAGTTACTATATTCTGGCTTTTCGCAAAAAACATTATCTAAAATATTAATAATAATAATAATAATAGATCGACGCTTACACATATGTTAATGTTTGGCCTTGATGTTGTCACACAAAGCGGAGGGACCTACAGTTTTACGCCGACTCCGAACGGCGAATGTATTTTTATGAGAAGCTGTTTTTCATGGCAGAAATACACTCGGAGGTTTGCCATTGCCTGCCGAAGGCAAATATTGCAACAAGAAAAAAGTGACGTTAACTCATGTAAAAAAGTAATTTTGAACAGTAAAACAGGCATTTAGGCCAAAGGGCAATGTCAAGAAATTCAACAGAATCTCTGTTTGAAAAATTGTGTTAAATTGAGTCCTTTACGTTTGTTGTGTTTTTAGTAAGAGTAGGGAAATTATATGCTAAGTGTTCCAAAGTGTTGTGTAAAAGTAAAGAAAAAATTGTAACACAAAATTTGTTGCTCTGATGTGTGCTGGAGAAAAGAAATAACAATTGCATTTTTAAGTTGAAGAGTATACGTATGTTGCGTTTTATGAGATTTAAGGGCAAGTGGCAAGAAAAAGTGCTACAAGTCCTTGCGATCACCCTCGAAATCATAACTTACTGCCAAAGGAGTACTAACCGTCGCCATTAAGAAAAGTAAGCATTCCCGTCAATTGTGGATTTTTTATATAGATATGTATTTATGTATGTACATATGTATATATAATCTTGAAAATACCAACACTATGCTAAAATCTCTCGATTTCCCAAATGGAATATTAGGGGTATTCTCGGAGTCTTGCAAAGCCCTTAACGGTGCACGGATTTCACGGTGTGCTGTCCCATACGAAAACCGCGGTTTACCGTGCAATCTGTGAACCGTGCAATGGCTTTGCAAGACTCAGAGAATACCCCTATTGTGTATACTCTTATTAGCCAAGGAAAAGCACCACACGTACCACATGCTCGGTGTGTATTGAAACTTGCTCTGCTGCTGCCGTGTGAAACAAAAAAAAATAAATAAAAACATGAGCAAAATAAAAATGAAAGAAATATTTTTCAACAAGTCAAACGGGTTCTTTGCGCTCCAACTTTGGTAACTGTTGGTTGTTGTTGTTTTTAACGCCAAGGGTAGAGCTTTCTGGCAAGTTTGCCCGCTTGTGTGTAACGTGGAATAACAGCATTAGAAAAGGCAGCAAAATTGTTGTTATGGCTAGCCTCTTATAGAATTATTTTAATTTTCTCGTTTTACTTACAAAGATACATACATACATATGTATGTACACATATGTGTGCTGAAAAATCATTTTGCAAAGGTTTATACTAAGGAAATTTTCAGGCAAGTAGCTAGTAGCTAGTTATGTTAACTGATTTCCTTTTCAAATAAAAGTGAGCGTTTCGGTGTGCATTCCATTGGCGTTTTTTCTTACCTTTCTTTATCGGCAATAAGAAAATGTAGATGATTTTCCACTTGCTGCAACAAATGTATATTATCAATCTGATCATACTTTAAAAAATCAGTGAATTTGTACTTAACAGGCTAACCCAATATTCGCGGCTTGCGTTTTGGTACGCATGCCGTCGAATTTGTTTTTTTGTGTCACCCGAAATTGACTTGCATGCGTTTGCATTTGATTTTATTGAGCGAAACGTCAAATCAAAATGTCACGCAGAACAAAAATTGGAAATTGAGTTAGCTTCATATGCACGCCGTTCAATTTCGGTTGATCTCACACAAGTTGCATGTGCATGAGAAATTTTTGACAATAAATTGGCGGCGTGCGTGAATATTAGGTTAGCCTGTAAAACAGTTGAAGTAATTTACAATCTTACTGCCGTTCCTAAATTGGAGCGCTAAGCGTTGCGCTTTGCAATGCCAACTAGGGCAAACGCGCGCTATACCCAAATTAACGCTGCGTAATTTTTGACGTTTTGTCATTTCCTCTCGTTTTCATTCTCTTTCCCTCTTTCATTTTGTGTCCTCTCTCTTTCTGTCTTCCGCATACAACTTCAACACGTAACGCCCTGTCAAAAATGAAAATTCCATTTGCCCTGCGCTAACGCCGCGTTATTGTGGGATGGTTCGTACAAATTTTATGGGCATGAGTATTTGTGACAGTTCCTTGGCGCTTGACCACCATTTTAGGGACTTAAGTTATAAATTCTTAACTAATTCTCTATGCTCACCAAACCGTCATTAAAGATGCTCATTTCTTAAAATTTAAATTTTTTATTTAGTTTTTTTCGAAAATCAGTTTGTGAAATTGATGACTTATCAGTCCACGGAATAAGGACAAAATAAAAATTCCAAGCTTAGGAATAATTAAAGAAAAGCTGCATTTTTGCATGAACCCAATTTTTGAGGTTTTAAACAATACACCATATGATCCCATCAATTCAGGTCCCCAAAACATTAAATTTTTTATGCTTTCACAAAAGAAGAGTATTTCCCCGAAGGTTTAGCAAAAGTGCACCATCCGGCATCGCAGGCTTTTAAAAATTAAAAAGGTCTTACGACAAAAATAAACTTAGTTTTCTGCCGTAAAAAAAACAAATTTTCGCAAATGCCGTTTTTTATTGATCTTTGACCTCTCGTAAAATCTCTAGCGCGGCTTCGATAGTTTGGGACTTTTGATATGAACCACAAAAGGAAATTCCATGCAAAAGGCCAGTTTTCCCATAATTATTCCGAAGTTAAATGTCTTTTTACCTAGTGCTAAATAAAATAGTTTTCGATAGTTAAAAACAAGGAATGAAACCGAAACCCAAACCGAAACCGTAACCGTTTAAAACCGTTTCGTTTTTCAAAACCGAAACCGAAACCGTAACCGTTATCTTGACCTGAAAAGGAACGATACCGAAACCATTTCAATCACAGGTTTCAATCGGTTTCCAGAAATTTACAAAAATAATAAATAAAAATTTCTTTGAAATAAATGATTTATTTAACCAAAATCAGCAACATTTTGCTAAAATTCTTGTTAAGTAGTAAATAAGTATGGCAAGGTAACTTTTCGCAAAAATCTGCTGATGACTTTGTTGTTGTGAATCGATAATCGATTAATTATATTTAAGTAGTTTCTTTCCCGTACGCAATGCGAGATCCCGCGTGTGCCCAAAATAGCCCAGGAATTATGCCTGTACTCAACAAAATGGGTAATAGAGAGCGAAAATTCGGGCGTATTCGATCGTAAGCACCGTGGATCGTAAGTGTATTCTTCTTCCTGCCCGAAAGAGCCCGAAATTTTCTCCGAGTAAAAATGGATAAAGTGTCAAAGTGCATATCAGCTGTATTGTGTTTACATGTTGCCTGCATTTACTTGGTGCTTTTAAGGAAAAGTGAATGGCCTGTTGATGTATTTTCAATCTATGTACTTAAAATCAAATTTGTGAAACCAAAATTCAATTTCCAAGTGTTTGCATTTAATACCATGTTCTGACCGACAACCAAAACATATTTCCTTCTTTTTCTTTTCATTTACAACCTTTAACTTTCATTCTTATTTTGCTTTGGCCAGGCAATTAACAATAAATCCGAAATGGCGTATTAAAGATGATAAAATATGACTTCCACTTCGATAAATAATCGAAAAAAACTAGTGAAGACACCGATTGGAATGAGTGGAAAGTGAGTTTTCAAGTAGTTTTCAGCGAAAACTGGTTTTCGTTTAACAGATTTTATATGGACGAAAACATAAGTTTTAGTTCGAAAACCAGTTTTAGCAACGAAAACCTATTTCCGATGTCGGTCAGAACATGGTATAAGTGACAAAAACAAGAACAACGTGAATCAGCTGTTTCTCGACTTGTGGGCACGAAATGTGGGTTTTTGCGTTTCCGTACTTCTGAACTTTGTTCCATTTTTGAAAGAAAATGTTTCTCTTATTCTCTAATTACCAAATCCGGTCCGGATTGTTAGGGAAAGAACCTAGTGTTGATATTATCAGTGAACTGTAATTTTCGATTTTCTTTCCTCAACGTTTAAGACATTGTGATTTAAATAATAACAACAAAATTTCTGTGAAAAACCGATACCGGAACGAAACCGAAACCAAAACCGAAATAAATTTTGAAGAACGAAACCAAAACCGAAACCGAAACACTTGGCAAAACCGAAACCCAAACCGGAACGTTATTTTGAATCGGTTTCATTCCTTGGTTAAAAATATCAAATAAAAATTCATATTTTACCTAAAAAATCTAAAGTGTATTGTGAATAACCAAACTTGCAAAATTTTTGGTTGATGAAATTCGGAACGCTATATTTTCCATCACCATGGGAAATATTTTTTAATTCAAGCGAGTATGGAAGCTTCGAACTCGCGCAGATTGGAAAAACCAAGACGAATTTATACAAGGTGGTGTTGGCAGAGCAAAAACAAAAATTACGATAACAAATTAGACGCACATTGACAATCAGTACAAAACAAAATTACAACAAGCACTGACTAAAAGTACAAATTCGCCACGAAATCAGCGGATCCGGTAACACCAACTTGTATAGATTCGCCTTGGGAAAAACATAGCGTGGCGTACTTACGCCTACTGCGTAAAAAGTGTATATTTTAAGAATCAAACAAGTATTTTAACTTATTTTATTTATAGTAATTTTGTTGTATTTATATCGAACAGGTGTCATCATATAATTACTAGTTGCCCCTTGGTTTATTGTCCAAGGACTTTGAAGTTAGAGTCCGACCGATTCCCAATTTTTGGCCCATACCGATGCCGATTCCTTAAAAAAACTGCCTGAGTATAAATTCATTCAAAAACAAATGCTTTGAACAAATTTTAATAATAACAAAAGAAAAACATAAACAAAGACCTAAATAACATTACAAAAACAAAAATCTTACAAGAATCTATTCATTTATTTGCGTACATACATAAATATGTTTTAAAAAATAGTATATCGCTAATGCATATCATTGTAAAACTTTGTTCCATAGTATTTTTCTTATTCAATGTAAAATAAATAGTTCATTCGAAATTACATTTCCTAGTTGTACTCATAGTAGTAAAAATATGTAGCTTCTGCTGTTTATAAATGTATTTTCAATACAATTTGATAATAAGCAGTAACCGTAGATTTTAAAATAATGATGAAAGTATTGTTATTGTAAATAATTCAACCATCCAGTGAAAAGAACCCGAACGATTTAGGAATGCAGCGGTTAATTCAAAGATAATCGTAGTAAAAAAGGTAAACCTTAGTAAAAGAATTATATGTGCATCATATTTTTCCTCGATTTCTCTGTATTAAATAGGCGTAAAGTTTATTGTGGTATGCAATTAGAATAGCCCTTGGTTTATAAGTATTTTCCATACATTAGGTTGGTATTCGTGTATAATTTTATCTACCATTTCATGGCACGAATATTCTTTGCCGTTATCTTTCCTGGCTGTTCTTCAGATAGTTCAATGTCACTGGTAGGGACACGAATATCGATACGATACGATACCATATCGATACTTTTGGCATTCGATACCGACATGTTTTACTCGATAGTTTTAAAACGATATTTTTTGGAATCGAGTATCAGAACCCTTGTATCGTATCGAATGTCATAAACTCAAATTATAAAGATAATGTGATTATCAATTCTTGCAGACATTTTTTACTATCGTTAGGATTGCATGTGGCGGGATTTGAACACGCTGTCTCGGTGTTTAAGTCAACACCTCAATCTCTACGTGATGTAATAATAATAGTAGACCGGCGCTTACACAATATGTTAGTGTTTGGCCGAGCTTCTCCTCCGATTTCTGGTGTGCGCCTGGATGTTGTGCCACAAAGGGCGTCCCTAATGTTTTACGCCGATTCTGAACGGCGATTGTATTTTTTATGAGAAACTGTTTTTCGTGGCAGAAATACGCTCGGAGGTTTCTAATCACAACACCACAGCGGCCTACATACGACACCAATATTCAGTTTTTTTTTATGATTTTGGTATCGATATTTGGGGTTCGAGTCTTTTTATTGCGATATTAATGGGTACCCGATATTATTAGAGCGATACTTTAAATGAGTACCATATCAATACTTTCGGTTCGATATCGTGTCCCTAGTCACTGGATATTATCGGCCGTGATATAATATGGAAAAATAATAAAAGGTTTTTAGTATGAAAATAGCTTACAACTATTCAAGTTTTTAACACCCAGTTGTCAGTGTACTTTTTTGTTGAGAATTTATGACACTGCAGCAATCGGAAGCCGAATAACCCCTTATGCACATATAATTATTTTCTATTGAATGTACTACTGATTGCTGGAACGGTAGATAAAATTATACAGAATACCAACCTAATGTATGGAAAATCCTTATAACCCAAGGGCTATTCTAATTGCATACCACAGTAAACTTTACCCCTATTTAATACAGAGAAATCGAGGAAAAATATGATGCACATATAATTCTTTTACTAAGGTACAGTGACGAAAATATAAATACGGAAGAGACATTTTAGCATTCTTTGGCCATTTCCCTTTTGTTTATCTAATATTTATTACGTTTTTATGAAAGTGTAGCTCATTATCTAACAAACCCATTTAAGTAAAAATTTCAAACTTTGTACAAACATTACCAAAATTCGACAGCTTTTTAACTAAATTTTCCAGAAACATTCTGGGTATGCAGCTTTGTAGCCCATTCAATTTTATTATACGAGGTGCAAGTTTTAAGTAGCTATGACTTACCGTTGATTTTTGGAAACTTTTTTGTGGAAGGTGTTGCTGATTTTCTCCATACAAAAAAAATTCGAACATACTTTGTATGGAAGAAAATACGTGTACAAAAAGTTGCCAAAAATCAACGATAAGTCCTTTATTATACTAAAATTAAAAAAAAAAAACTGTTGACTCAAAAAAGTTCTATAAAATCTGATTAAACAGTTTCAAACTTTGATGAACATTTGTTAAATACATGAGAATACACGTATGATAGGATGACTCAATTAGTAGTTAAAGATTTAAAGGAATTAAAAAATGGCCGATGTCGATGCCGATACCGATTTTTTGGCCGATACTAGCCGATGCCGATTAATTGGTCGGACTCTATTTGAAATTGCAGGATATCTGATATTTTAGAGCCTGCTGTCTCACTTTTTCCTCACGAAATAATGGAACGGGCATATATATTGAAAACAAGAGGGCCTTCTGTTCTTCACCAAAAAATGTTAGAAAACAAAGGTAAAAAGCGTAGCAGATTTCTTGAGAACTCCGTACTGCTTAAGAAAATTTGGCTCAATAAATAACTACTAACTAATACACAATACCTGTAGAGTAAAATATGTGCATCATGAGCATCTTCTAAATTTATACATATGTAGAAACGTTAGGTTTGGTACCAGCACCTCTTTCGGCAAAAGAAAAATTTTGCAAGGCGCCTCAAACCCTGTCTTGGAATTTTTTTTTTTACCACTCTAATGTACATACATACATAAAATGATAGCCGTTTTCGTTGTTCGAACTAAACTCAAAAACCAGTCAAATTGTCGGAGGTTATACCTTGCATATATGGTCCTATTATAGCCTACTAGACAACACGCTGGTGGCGCTGGAGTAGAGTTACTTACTTATAAAAGTCGTATTTATTAACCGATTTCGTTCAAACTTGCAAAATTTAGCTACCTGTATGATGAAAAATTCGAGGATTTTCTTGGCCCTCCTAGAACTGAAAACTGGTTTACGGACCAATGTTGAAGTTGCAAGATCATAAAATAATATTACGCACGCTTGGAAGAGATCTCACAGGTGGAAAAGGGATCATCGGTAAAACTCAAGACATCGAAAGGGATTAGTATTCCATATGGTATCACAGCGCTACTATTCTTGGCCTATGTGTGAGGAGGATTCTGCTCTATATTCGTTTCAATTTAAACTAAAAATGTTTACTTTACAGACCGCTTTTGCTTTTAAACGCTATTTTTGTATTAGCCAACTCAAAAGATCTTATTAGGCGCTGCGAAGCAAGCGGGCATTGGCTAGTTAAATATATAGTTCTGCCATTTAACGGAGTTTCATTTATTTTCAGTTCCTACATTATTAAATTTTATTATTCGGAGTTTAGGATTCCCAGAGGATGATTCACTGGTGATTAAAAAAAATAAATTTAACTTAACTCAAATTGACCCCATGTGCCATATGGCAACGCAAAATACATCATGTTTAAGAGGGTGAAAAACAAAAACCGCTTATTTCAAAATGCTTGTATGTACGTTAACTAATTCCTAAAAGGTGTATCTTTCGAAACGCTTACGTTTCCGTCAGATCCTTGCTGTCTATCGAGTGTAATGCAAGTGTGTTCTTTAAACAAAATTAGAAGCGGCAGAAAACCATCAAAATGTCATATATGAAGAAGTAAGCATGAATTTATAGGAAGAGTTTTTTTATTTACAAAATATGACAGTGATAAAATATTAGTTAAAACATTAGTGACTCTACTGGTAACAAGAAACAATACAAAACAATCGTGCATGCTATTAAATTTAAGTGTTTTTTAAGTCCGTTGCCATATGGATACACGGGGCGTTATGTGAACTGTTCCTCTTTTTACCAAATTTTGATATGTTCACTAGCCCAAATTGACCCCGTGTTGCCATATGGCAACGCAAAATACCATCATGTATGAGACGGTGTAAACTCAAATCATTTGTATGTATTTTTGCAGTTTTTCAGGTGGTTAACTCATTCCATCTAGCTCTGAACTGACTAATCATATTATCGTATAATTCATTGTACAAGTGTTGAAGTGGTATACAAATGTAGTTTGTCTGTTCCAGGGAAGACTGATGGCGTTTTTTGCATTCTCGTCTGCTATTTCATTACCCTAGATTCCCTTGTGACCGGGCACATAATAGATATATAGCCTTTTTTTAGCGTCTACCTTGTCAATGGCTTCCCGCCTGCGAGGGACGTTTATGGATGAAATACTATATGAGGAAACTGCCTTAATTTCCGCCTGGAATAGGTTTAATTTTGAATTGATTGTCGTTTCGGTGAAGGCTAGCTCTGCAGTTATCCTCATTGCAAAAACATCTGCTTGAAATATGCTGCAATGGTCAGGTAGCCCTATTGTCCGCTTCAAGTTCAGTTCCCGGCAGTAAATCCCGGCACCCACTCACGTAACCATTTTAGAGCCGTCCGTGAAAATGTTTAGGGATCTATGGCTAGGTTTCATACCCTTGAGCCATCCCTCCTCCTCAATCGTTGTGCAAAACGTTCGCTTCCACTTAAAGCTAGGTGTCATAAAGTCGGTGCTGCTTGTGCTTTCCGTTCCAATTAAGCGGTGCCCAAAGGTTCTGAAATTAAATTTTCCTATGACCGCCAATCTACGTGCGGATTTCGCAGCAGGGTTTTTTAAAGAGCAGCCGTCGAAGTGGGCCTCAGCGCTCCTGCTATTTGCTTCTGCTTCTATTGCTGGATAGTACCAATGCATCAAAGCAGGTGACAAACCCCAAGTGACTCCCAGCATTCTTTTACATGCATAAAGGGCGTTACTGGCCTTCTTCTCTCTTTCTTCAACATTGCGCATACACAGCAGCTTACTATCCAAGACTACTCCCAAATACTTTGTGTGGTCTTTAATTGACAGTTCGATGCTAAATTCCTAGCCTCGGGGGTCTCCACACTGGGACCTTATTTACATCTTTTTGTGACTACAC
>NW_023458701.1:29201-32427 GCF_013731165.1 Rhagoletis pomonella
CCGCTTTTAAGCGCTCGGCGCTAAAAATAAAATAAAAGGTATAATAAATTTCACATTCAGCGGGAGTTGTCACAAATGGTGGCAAATGTTCGATATGCTACAACAAAATCTATAACAATAAAAAGTGGTGCCACATGCAAATTAAAGCTCTAACTCCATAACCTACTTATCATGCGTTTCGATGTATTTACATGATAGCGCACAAAAAATTGACTTGAAGGGAGAAAATCGCCAAAAATCGCGCAGTTATCCAAAAAAAATCGCCAAATTGGCGCTAAATCGCCCACTCTGGACATACACAATAAGGCAGTTAGATATTGAAATTGACACTGAAAGAATAATAGAAAGATTCGCAAAAGGAAAACGCAAAATTGAGTTTGCAATTTAAAGTATTTTAAGCAAAATTGGCGTTAAAAAAGATGTTAAGTTACTAAATTACGTTCTTCATTTTACAAATATTGTAAGCAAGAAAGAAGTATTTATACGTAAATGGAACTTGCACCAAATTCACAAAATTAAGGGCCTTATTCTGTATCACGAACGATAGGCAAAACGAACGATTCGTCTGCAGACGACCACCTCTCTGATTGCGATTTGAAACTATCGGTCGTCTTCCTCTTGCTTTTCATACATTACGTTGCAATGGTATCGGTAGCGTTTAAACAGGTTAAAATGATGCCGCCGGACTAATTTTTGAAGCATTCCTCTGCAGACGAATCGTTCGTGTTGCCTATCGTTCGTGATACAGAATGAGGCTGTAAACTTCCTAAAAGTAAAATTTTGTATATCACAAAACACTTTGTTTCACACTCCATAAAAATTACTTAATTTGCATGAAAAATAAGTGAGGGTTCAATCAGTTTGGATGCATGTAGGTCATATAGCTTAAACTTTGATTGGTCATTCCCCGTTGCATCAATTTAGATGCCTGTAATTTAACGTTATTTGACAAGTTGATCCCAATCACCATGTTACTGTTTTGCTCTACCGTTATCTTTTCACTGTGCTTTTTTACATTTTATTAGACCTCCACTAAAAGAAAGCTCATAAAATCCCGAGGCAATATCTTCTTTAATGATTTTTGGGTTTTTTTTAGAATTAATCGCATCATTTTCATCTTCAGTAGACACCACCGACCATGGAGTTGGCGACGCTATTTTGCTTCTCAACTTAACCGCCGTTATCGGCAGTTTTATCTTTTTTTAACAGGCAACTTAAAGTTCTTTTTTAAATATGTATTACCACAAAATAAAAGAGGAAGATTTGTCAAGATTACTCACAAACCCTTTAATTTTGCATAGTATTACACGCCGAAACACAAAAAGCCAAAGAGAAAATTATTAAAACTACTGCTCTGTACTCGCACAAATCATGGTATTCCACAAGAGGACGCGCACGTAGGGACACGAATTTCGATACGATACGATACCATATCGATACTTTTGGCATTCGATACCGATATTTTCTACTCGATAGTTTTAAAACGATATTTTTTGGAATCGAGTATCAGAACCCTAGTATCGTATCGAATGTCAAACACACATTCCAACACTGGGGAAAAAATTTTAGAATTAAAAAAAAAAACGTGCTAAATTGAAAAAAATACGCATATGAAAGATCACCAACCCAACTCGTATTAAATTTGAGTATATACGTTATAAAATATGTGGAAGTGAAGTGCACAGATGCTTTTTCGTAATTAAGAAGAAAAAAATTAATTAATTAATTAATTAATGCGATTAGTGCATTATGTCATACCATGTATGTGTGCATGCTTTGTATACATATACCTTCTTAATTACATATGAAAAGCATCCGAGACGTGCAAAACGCCATCCGTGTAGTGAAAAATGCTTAATTTTAGTACGGGAGTACTTGAATTGAATATTTCCATTATATGTACGTAGTGTATGTATAATGGAAAATCCATTTGGTTAAGACTTCGCTTGATTTAAATACGAACATTTTTAAACGGTAATTAATGTTTAAGTCAACACCTCAATCTCTACGTGTTGTAATAATAATAAAGTCCGGCGTTTACACAATATGTTAGTGTTTGGCCGAACTTCTCCGATTTGTTGCGTGGGCCTTAATGTTGTGGCACAAAGGGGGTGCCTACAGTTTTATGTCGACTCTGAACGGAGATTGTATTTTATGGGAAGCTGTTTTTCATTTTCAAGGGTTGCGCACTTCTAACCACTACACCCCAGCGGCCTATATGCGAAACCCACGGTGGAGAGAATACAGAGGTGGCGCCGATGACGATACCGCTACTCGGCTCTCTGTGATTTTGACAGAATCAGCTGTTTTGGTGACGTCATAGTAGAGAAGACAGCAGTAGTGATGTGCTGAGTCAATACTTTTAAGTACCCAATACTCGCGATACTCGGTACCGAAACATTTAGGTTTCGAATAAAAGCGCACATAGGCCAAAAATATGGAAAAAACGCCTAACAAAACCCGAATGTAAGAGCCAATAGAGCTTTTTTACTGATTCAAATGAAAGATGTATATATGTCGGTTCGATGCCATAATACAGAGAAACCCTTACTTGTTTGAAGCATTTTCTGTAGCAGATTCTGTAACCAGTTAACGACAATTTTCGAATCGGTATCGGTTTTGTCGACGTTTGATATCAAATATTTGTAAGTCAACAAGTGCGATATCGATCCGAAACTTATCGCTAACTGGCTACAGAATCTCTCCCCTGAAAGGCTTCTTCATCCGTCAAAGTATTTTTCTTGAACCTTGGATCGACCAAGGTTAAAACTGATAAAATAATATTTTTCTGTGGCGATAAGTTCAAGTGTTTTAGCCGATATCATATAAATTAGTAATGAAAGTTTTTTCTAAACCTGAAATGCATATAATGGCGAGGATTTAATGTAAATAATCGGTATCGGATACCGAAAAGGAAGTATAGGGTACCGAAATCTTTTTTAAGTATTGGGTACCGAGTATTGGGGACAATTCAGCACATCACTAGTCGCCCTCATTCTCGCCGCTCTCAGTTGTCAACTCTACGATGACGTCACGCTAAAATTACTCTCACGAATTCTGCTGCAATCGGCGCAATCTTGTATTCTATCATTCTTGTGCGAAACCTATATTCAGATACATTTTTTGGATTTTGGTATCGATATTTGGAATATCGAGTCTTTTTATTCCGATTTTAATGGTGTGTAGCCTTCGAGCTTTTTCGTTGGCTAATTTCGACGCAATAAAT
>NW_023458701.1:32527-57105 GCF_013731165.1 Rhagoletis pomonella
AGAGTGCCGATCGTATTTTTGTGTTTCCTATTTAGAGCTTTTTGGAGGCGTACTGCCTCTGAGAGGCTCTTTATTTCCCGGCAGTGGTTTCGCCAGCTAGCTCTTTTGGATTTCCACAATTCTTTGTTATAAGAAGTTAGTGCAAGTTTGTACGGATTCCAGTCACCTGTATTCTTTGCTTTATTGAATAGTTTTCTGGCTTGGCATCTCATTTGCTCAAGTTTCTTGCTCCACCAAGGCACATCACGTTTGGATTTTACCTTTCCTTGGGGACAGCTACTATTGAAAGCTATTCCATTGTCTGAATGAAGCTGTTCAGCTTCAGTCTCAAGCTCGTGTGCCTTTAATTCAGGTGTCGGGGCTATCTCCTCCTCAGCCGGGAAGTACGCGGAGGCAAGTACTGCCTCTTGCACCCCCCCCTAGGCGTCGGAATTTTGTCCCATACCGCAACGAGATCTGCCGTAATGAACTGTGAAAGAGGGAGAAATGTTAGTTTGTTACTTGCAGCCGTATTCTAACAAAGTCACAAACTTTAGCTCATCACTGCTGTGGTTTCTACCGCGCCTCCACTCAAAAAATATGCCCCTACAATTCAATTTTTTTAATTTTGTGTATTTTTCTAGCACTCAAAATCGAATTTTTTGTGACACATTTCTCGGCGCACTTGAAATCACAACAGTGATGAGCTAAGTTTTGTGACTCTGTTAGAATAGAGGGGTTAATAGCATCGCCGCTCTCGCGCGACAGCTGTCGGCATAGATAATCTTACCGTCCTTTATATTAAGGCCTTTGACGTCACCTCTTAATATCCAGGGTTCCTGGATGAAGGCTACACCTAAGCCTGCGTTTGTGAACCTCTTATGCAAAACATCTGATGCTGTTTTAGCGTGGTGAAGGTTCACTTGGAGGCATTTAATGTGCATCGGATTTGTGAAGTTTTTGGCGTGAGGTGCATTACTTGCGGTCTTTTCGACCGCGAGCAGCCACCTTCTTTCCCCTGTTGCCCTTCAGCAAGACCGCTTCTTCGGCCGTCCTTGCATCTCCCTTGCCTTTGCGTCTGGAAATAACCGCTTTGGAGCTGCCACGTAGTGGTGGCCGTTTTGCAGGCTTTGGGGATGCGATGGGTCCGACGTTCTTTTGGGCTTCTTCCAGCATCTGTTGTAGGGTCGGTCATGTTGTTGTTGCTGTTTTCGGAGGCGTCGTTGGAGCTTTGTGTATTACGTGTAGCTCTGTTGGGTCTATACCAGTGTCAACCTCCGATGACTTCTGCTGCACTTGCGTGTCAGTGGGTAGCTGCCTGGGAGCTACGACGACGTCTTTGGAGCAGCACGGTTGCCCCTCCGAGTTAGGGTAATCGGTGTCGGCGGCATCATTACCTACCACGGGCATCGACGGTTTGGCTTTCTCCCTAAGTTTAACTACGCCAAAGCCATAGTTTACCACGTTCCCGCGGGGCTTTAGCGTGTCTGCTGATAGCGGGTCAACTGCAATTGTGATTTCCGCCATTGTTGACTTGCGTACTCGATTCAGAATGCGTCAGTCCGGAATTCTCAGGCCGTCATTCTGTGCCTGAAGCAGACTGAGCGCATCCTCACTGGCAGAGCTATCCAGCTCCGGAAAGAATCCCACAAGAATGATGCGGCGAGGTGTTTCTGCCTCCTCGACCACTTTCATCTTTGCCTCCTTCCATGGAGCCAGCTTTGAAACAGTGTTCCGTATCCACCCCGCGGTCGCAGAATGTCTGCAACTGCAACCCTTGAAGATAGGCTTTACAGCGCTAACTGTGTTGCTCCTGACCGTCCTGAGGGTAGCATTTTGGATAGCTCTGAGCTCATCCGTTGACCACACTGTGGTTGGATAGTCCTCTGGGACTATACCCAGCTTTACTCCGCTCAGTGCATCTCTAAAGGAAACTGGCTCCCCGCGACAATCTGCAGGTACATGCGGCACAGTTGCCTCACCGGTGGGCACAGATGCAGTCCCAGCTGGCCCGCCCCCTGCAGATCCCTCACCTGGTTTGGCCAATTCCTTCGCGGATCGCCCCTGCGGGGTGGAGCTATCAAACCTAGGTCTTTTTTTGGAGAATTTTTTTTTCTCTCCGTGGTGGGCCAACGGGTTGTTTGGCTTTTTCTCTAGCCTGCTATGAGCATTTGTACAGATTTATACATTTCGGCAGTTACAGAGCAGTGTTGGTTGCAAATTCTTTTATTGAGCTAAACACTGTAACTACCAAAGGTACACATCTGTACAAATGTACCAATCGTGTGACACTGCCTTTAGCCCAGTACCACGTCCGACAGCTTGAAATTCGAAAAGGAAAAGGAACGACACAGAAATTTTTGCAAAAAATATGATAAATGTGTGAAAGGAAAGGGATCGGACTATTTCGGGCTAAATCCTGGAGTACGGGAACAGTCTAGTTGTCTGTAGCTAACAGTGATGCCATATGCAGATTAAAGGTGGTATGTTCAGTGAAAGAAAACACACTTACAGACCGATTCTTTGCACTTGATAAATAAAAAATTTTTATAATTTGTAAATTTTTTATTATTTATCAAGAATGGAATTCTAGCACAGAAATCAAAAGCTCTTTTCTTGATAAATTATCAAGATTGCAAATGCTATTGACGAGCGTTTACAAACTGAAATTTCATATGAAAATTATAAATTTTGTGTATTAAAATACTGCATGCGCCGGCATAATAATTTATCAAGAAAACACCGAATTGGGCGGTTAATGTGTTGCCACAAAATCGTAAAAGTCTTAAGATGGGAAGAGTTGCCCTCAACTTGTTTGTGAATTAGAATGTATCATAATTTATACTAAGCTAAAAATAAAAGTATCTTTTAAAAATTCGATGAAAAGCGTATCATTTTGATCCATTTGGATCAAAACGGCAACACTGCTCACCAAGCCTTTTGAGGGCTTTCGCACGAGGCGATTTTTCAGGCAACTTTTAGTTGAAAGCAAAAATCCCCTCGTCCGAACGGCCTTTCAACTTATCGCTTTCAACAAAGTTGGTCGCCAGCCAACTTTGAGCTCGTTCAACTTTTTTCCCTTGCAACCCCGTGTTTGTTTACATTCTGTATACATACTTTTTTTCTTTTTTACTTTTATTTTATCTTTCAGCTTCGCTAAAAGCACTTCTACCAACGCTTGGCTTACCAAATTTACGCCAATTGATAAAATTTTGTGATGTAAATTCATTTCCAATAATAACAATTCGTGTTGAATCGAAAATCGCCTCGTCTGAATAGGGATGGCAACTTTTTCACTTTCAACTTCTCATTCAACTTTTGTTGCCTGTAAAATCGCCTCGTGCGAATGCCCTATTATGGCTTTCAGCGCTCTCGCCGAAATTAAGTGTTGAAAGCCCGAAAAGTGGTGAACGCATAAACATCCATTTGTGGATTATAAGAAGCCACACTCGGCACCTAGCAAAAATTTATTTTTAGTCATGATTGCAGCTTTTTTAATTTAATTTGGAAAACATCTCTATGTATTGATAAATACTTACTTTAATTAGACCGCACAAGACCAGTGTTGCCACAAAGCTTTTTAATTTTTTACCAAACCTCTAAAAAAAAATACCAAATTGATGAGCATAATATTCTAAACGAATTGGAAATTATTTTTCGACGTATGTAGATAATTATTTTGGCGACGACCGAACTACACCACGTCTGGGATTGTGGCCAGCTTAAATCTATTTATATGTTTCGACCGAAAAATGAGATCTTCCTTTTCTTTATGACAAACTCATAAAAATGCATGATGTCGCTGACGCGTTCAAAAAATTCATATCACCATCGACAGACCGTTTAGATAACGAAGATGAACAATTTATAGCTGTGATTGTCCTTTTCAATGTGTTCCGACTATAACAATTCACAAATATTTTTAACACATAAAACAAAAAAAATCACGCAGAGATTTACAAACATTTAAAAGCAAGGATGCATTGTAACGTTAATTTTAGCGTTTACCAAAAATGATCAATTGTTTCTATTGAAACGATTCAATTTTTTATCGTTTGGGTAATTATCAAAATAACTCTATTTTGGTTTTTAGCGAAAAGAATTTCAATCGTTAATGCTGAAGCTGTAATAGAGATGGGCAAAAGTCGTGTTTTCTACGTGACACGTCGTGTCACGCTTTTTCACGCGTGAGCGTGAGCGGCTTTCAGTGAAAAATCACGTAATATCCGTGATCGTGCCTGCCTGAAATTTTCGGGTGCGTGAGTGTGCGTGACTTAGATTTTCGTCAATCACGTCATTTTCACATATGTATGTATGTACTTATTTGTATTTTAATCTTAAATAAATTCGTAAACTTACTGTTTAACTTTCACTAGAGTGGCAACACTTATTCTTTTTCCTTTGAAATTGGAGGCATTCTTAATGTGACCAACCGTACTTCTTTCAGAAGTACAGTACTTCTTTTTTCGTTCTTGTACTTCGAACTTCGAAGTACAGTCAAATGTACTTCTTTCCGATATTTTGTACTTCAGAAGGATGATTCTGTAACCAGTTGCGACAATTTTCGGATCGCTATCGTCAAAAAGTGCGATATCGCAACTGGTTACAGAATCACCCTTCTGAATTACAAAATCTCCCCCAGGTTCTATCATACATAAATACACACATTAAATAAATAAATAAATGTCCTCTCATACATACACATGTAGGTTAGGTTAGAAATTAAACATTGATTTCACTTAATTCAGTTTACTGATTTATTTTTTTAATTTATTTTCATATATTATTCTTTTAATACATGAAATTACCGGTATCGTCACATGGCCTTGGCGATATATTCGTTCAAAGTATTAAAGTCGGCGGGAACCGATATCATTATACCTGCGCAGCGGCAAAGGGCTCTGAAGGTGTCGTGCAATTGTTTGGATCCTATTTATGCGAAGTGCGTGAGGACCGGGAACTTCCCCAAGGCTTGAAGGATGGTCAGTGTTGCATTCATCCCGAAGACCAAAAAAGGCTCTTTTTGTTTTTCCCAGGGATTTTAGGCCTACCAGTCTCTTCGTTTTTGCTAAAAACGCTAAAGAGACTGAACGAGATTCCTCGTGACTGTCTTTCTAGGCAAGAAAAGGTAGGTAAATACCGCCCAGCATACATTGGTAAAGTGGTCAGAGGAAGTCTCCACGCATGAAGATTATTCAGTAAGGGCCTTTTTCGATATCGAGGGGGCATTCACCAATGTCACTCCAGAGGCAATGGTGAAGTATATTAATAATCTGGGTGTTGAAACCAATCTAATAAGGCTTATCTATAGCTTACTTCGCGACAGAACTGTCGAGGCAGAGTGGAGAAGCGTCTGCACTCAGTGAAGAGTCAATAGAAGCACTCCACAAGGTGATGTTTTCTCTCCCCTTTTGCGGATTACGGTTGCATACGACTTTCTAGAGTAACTGGAAAAAGTGGGCTGTCGGGTAATCGCCTATGTGGATGATGTGAAACTTTTGGTTAAGAGACCATTTCTATACACCCCTTTTTGATCGGGCTCAAGGTTACCTGAACCAGGTAACTACATAGGTGGACGATCTACGGCGGCTATTGTGGAAGCCTAACATTGAGGAAAGGGTAGTAAAGCTGTCGGTTGCCTTGTACTGCTGTAGGGGAGCTCTTGGTAAAAGGTGGGTTCTCTCGCCCAAACTAATTCATTAGCTCTAGGAAACCAAATTTAAGCCTATATTGTTTCAAGGAGCCCTTTCTGGTGGAACTCACTAGAAAAGGCTACACCTGTATAACAGGAATTAGCGAAGCATTAGGAACCACACCTACACTGGCGCTTAACATACATATGTTGAACACAGCGCCTGCGGATATTGCAGACAGTATTGTCGAAGCACGAAATGCTATTAGGCTAAGGGAAACCAGGTCTTTTTGTGTCATAATAAAGGAAAAGAAGACGTTCCTCTGCTGCATCAAATGTTTTTATAGGACACTTTAAAGCATTTTACCTCTCAAGGGCTAGGGATGGGGGTTCTGACTTGCCATTGTGCGATTGGTATTCATGCGGTGAGACTAAGAATTTCAACTGATCGTTTTGTATCAGCTATCAAGAGGAAGATAGAGTGGAGTCATTTCCACACTTTCTTTTAGACTGTCCAAACTTCACGAGGCTAAGATGGAAGCATTTTGGCTGGAACTTCTGAACAAACACTAAGATCCCAGGGATCGACATAAGCCGAAATTCCATGTCAGTGTCACTCAAAAATGTGTTGTAACAAGGATAGTACCGGGTGACTTTTTCAAAGCAATTGCTTTGAATTCATTTTCATAACGCCTAACAGAGTAAATCCTGGTCTCTTTTTGTGCTGGCAACAAAATCGAATCAGGGCGCCGATGAACAGTTGAAAAGTTCTACTATTTTCACATCTATTCTACTCTTACTTAGGTAGACTGCACTTGAACAAAAGATCCCTCGCCCTCAGCACGATTCCCAAATTCTGGATGATGACATTCCTTCTACCTCGAAAAGGGCAAAAACCCGTGCAACTTTTGACGAATTCAAAGATGCGACAAATGAATCTGCAGAAACAGTTTTTGAAGAAATTAATACGGAAATACAGATTTATTTGAAAAAATCGGAAAACAAAAGTTGTGACGATGTTTTAAAATTTTGGGAGAAAGCTAAAGATTTGCCCCTTCTTAGAAGTCTTTCAAGGCAAATTTTAAACATACCAGCTAGCTCAGCAACTAGTGTAAGGGTTTTTTCTGCGTCAGGCGGAATTCTGGAAGAAATACGTACACGACTGCTTGGTGAAAACCTCGACAAAATTTTATTTTTAAACAAAACTATGAGCTAATGTCATTTTAATATTACATACGTTGAATAAATATTGATACCAATCGTTTTTTATACTTGTAATAGATACATAAGTATGTACGTACATATATCTGAAATTTGTTAAAATAATAATAGTGCCTTCAGCCCTTGCTAGGCGTTTGGCCAAGCTTTTGTAATAATACTTGTGTGATAAAAGGCTATTTATATGAAATACCAAGCCTTAACTGTAGTTTATGCCTATTGGAAAAAAGCAGATGACAACTCGAAGGAGGTAGTTGCTCATATTAAGAACAAGCAAATGAAAGGAAAATAACAAAAACGAATAAATATACCTTGCATATTACCTCTTGTTAAAATTATTGTAACTTATCTAAGCTCTTAACTGTACGTAAGCGTTCGGTGGATATGGGCTGTAACATACAGTCTTTTACATAAAGTATTTTACATAACTTAAAATCAAAACATGAAACCAGCAAATGTTTCGTTGAACGGTAGATACAATTTTCTTTTACGATTTTATAAATGGGTCACATTAGTATTTAATCGCAAAATTGTAATTAGTCCTGTGAAGTTATTTTCTTTCACCATTGGTTCCGGCAGGTAAATGTGATCCAAAACCCTGATTTGGGGGACTGTAGGTGCTGTGATCGAGCCGCCATATTGGGAAAAATGGGTTGTTTCCTTAAATTGCTATATTGCGAACTCATGCTAAAAGTTCTGAGTTGTCAAGGCAAATTGTTACATTAAAGGCCTTTTCAATTTTTGGGTCCCTTAAGGTGTAGACACATACATATGTAGTATTAAAAACCTAAAACAAAAGACTAACGTTGAAAACAAAAATTATCAAATTGAAAAAAAAAAAATTTACCAAACTACCAAACTCGTTCTCAAAAAAAAAAAAATTACCAGTTTGGTTAAAAATTACCAAAGCGGCAACGTTGCTTAAGACTTTTTTAGACGTTGGCTTGGCTCCGAATACGAAGTGGGAAATGATAGTGTCAAATATAAACGTCAAGTGAAAAGTGTCGTTATGCACGGTTGCAATTTTATAATGTCCACACGGTTGCATGAGGCTATTACGTTATGTTATAAATCCATAACACCGTAATGAGAGATTGTTATTACAAGCTATAATTTTATTCTCAAGAGGAGTGTTCTAATAAAAATCGTTTGAATAGTGAATTTTCCCAGAATTTAAAGCCACTCCCCGATTCCCCCGAGAATTTCAAATTCTACCAAAATCAGGGAATTCTCCCCCGGTTGGCATATGTATTCACACATATGAGTAAGTGAGAGCTCAATAAATGATTCTCTCTTGTAATTATGTCACAGGACTTGATTTTGCACAGCGCAATCCCGAAGTTTGGTGTTCCTCAATCGTGCAATGGGAGATTTCTTCACAATTTTTTATTCTTTTAGGCAAGCACATAAGTATATACAGTGAAACATCCCTTTGGCGGACACTCGCCGTCAGTCATTTTTTGTCCGCCCAAGAGAGGAAGGGCAGCTTAATTTAGAACTTTTTAATGTTTTAATTAATTGAATAGTCACTATTTCTTACTTAAATAAAAGGTATTGATATTACGTCGTTCAAACAAAAATGTGCATGTATTTTTTCGAAAGTGCATATTTCATTTATATGCGTAAGTACATATTAAGTAATAACAAATAAAAACAAGTAAGAAAGTCTAAGTTCGGGCGGAGCCGAACATTAAATAGCCGGCGCAAGTATTAAATATATGTGTTTCACCTTTCCGAAAGCTACCGCTACAGGGCAAGCCGGGGTATATCAATTTTGAGTAAATTAGCGTCCTTAAATTTCAAAATATTGAAGTTTCAAGCATTTCTGAAATTTACTGTTATATGAAAAGCGGCCGTAATTTTAGTCCGATTTCAATAATTTTCAATGTTTTGCTTTTATGTAGCAAACACAATAACCATACTGAGTTTGGTACAAATTGGTAAAACGGTTACCAAGATACATATATGTGATCATAAGTGGGCGGTGCCACCCCATTTCCCAAAATTTTATCATAAACGTATTTTTTGGTAAAGAATTATTGCAAGCATCAATTTTGAATAAATTAGTTTTAATATTTACTGATTTATCGAAAATTTTGTATTTCTCTAAACTACCGTTATATGGGATGTGGGCGTGGTTATTGTCCGATTTTAAAAATCTTCGGCCATTTCTTATGTTATACCAAGACCAACAACTGTGCCAAGTTTGGAAGAAATTGGTGTAGCGGTTACCAAGCTATACACATGTAACCATAAGTGGGCGTGGCTACGCCCATTTTCCAAAAATTTACAACATTCTTATTTTTCGTCTAAAAGTTATTGTAAATATAAATTTTGAGTGAATTATCTTCGGTAGTTACTAAAATATGGCAGTTTTCGTATTTCTGAAAATTAACGTTATATGGGAGGTAAGCGTGGTTATTGTCCGATTTTGCCCATTTTCAATATTATCCGTCCTACGTCAGAAAGAAGTGCACGTACCAAGTTTCGTTAAGATATCTCAATTTTTACTCGAGTTATCGTGTGCACAGGCGGACGGACGGACGGACAGGCAGTCACCGCTTAATCGATTTCTCTTTTCATTCTGAGCATTTATGTATACATTTGTCTATATCTATCTCGGTTCGTTTTGCCTGTTACAAACAACCGTTATGTGAACAAAGTTATAATACCCTTGTGCACAAGTGCGCTCGGGTATAATAAATATTACATATCAGTCCATAAACTACATAAACCATGGATTCATTACATAAAAAACTGGGAAATTGTCGATTGACGAAAGTTTTATTTTTAATATTTTTCAGTGTCAGTACCTCAATCAAAATCACATTTTATGCGGGAAGTCCACCTAGTAGTCCGCCTATGAGGAGTTCGCGTTCGCTCAACGGAGGTTTTTGTTTGACTTGTTATTGAAAGAAATCTTAATGTCCGTTGATAAGAGGTTCGCGTCCGCTCAATAGAGGTTTTTGTGTCAATTTTATGCAAAATAACTGTCCGCGTCCGCCCAAGAGAGTGTCCGCTTAAGAGAGAGTAATTTGTTCCGAAATTTATACTTAAAACTTGGTATAGGAAAAAATGTCTGCCCAAGGGAGATGTCCGTCTAATAGAGATGTCCGTTAGGAGAGGTTTCACTGTACATACATATGGACATATGTATACGCTCTCCCTTCTTGGCCGCTTCCATTACAGTAGCAAAAGGTAATAGCTAGGAAATGAATCTGTAATAGCATAAGTGAGGGCTTAACTATTGAATTCTTTGATGAATTTTAACACGGCCAATGGTCCTACGAAATTCATATCTTACAAAAATGCAAACCTGGGAATATCAGTTGTTGGCATGGCTGACTCACGTATGCAGGAATATGAACTGATCAGCTGAGCATCTTCCTAGGAAGTTTGGAAATCAGCAACTCGCATATGCAGAGATATGATTCCATCAGTTGAGCGCTACACTGGTTCACATGAATTTACTATTAAAATTTCTTGAAAAGGACAAGAATAAAAAATATGTTTCTCTTACAACGAAATGACCTCGTTCCCGTCCCCGCGACCTATAACTAACTCGCTTACTTTTTTCAGAAGTGAAACTTTTTGCTGGTGATATGTTTTTCAGTAACGTAGTATGGTAACGCTAAGGCATGCGCAACTGAACTACTGAGTGTCTGCGTGAACTCAACACACACCACAACAACACTTGATCAGATGAGCTGAGCTTGGTTCTCTTGAACTCCTCGCCCAAATGCTCATAGGTTATACTCTCTTGGACCACTTCGTATACTTGCAATCCGTGGTAGGTTGTACACAAATGCGCAACCAGTGCTGTCGTTTGCTAATTTTCGAGCGAAGTGAAAACATACTAAAAGTGAAGTGCTTCACAACAGCGTCATCACGAGATTCACTTAAATGTTTCATTTATGCTGTAAAATTTAAGATGTATGAAAACTAAAATATAATTGTTATTTTCGTCAAATATTTATAAAGTAATTATGAAACTTTATCCACCCATTCATTTCTGTGCGCTTTAAACCCACGATCCAGAAAATAAAGGTCGCGCCATTCGCGGGCCGCTAACCCTCTCTTCGTCGATTTGACAGCATCCACCCAATCGCTGACGTCATAATATACTTTTGTTTACATTCACTGTTGCCAACTTGATGCTTTTCGCACCAAATTTAGGGGTATTCAAAACGCGAAAATTTTTGAGTTTTGTGCTTGGTGCGTTTTTGGTGCTTTTGGTTTTAGTTTGAAGACTTCAAATTCGAAAATCCTAAAAAAATGGAAGCAAAATTTATAGCAATAGTAAGTGTGCTAAGCAATTTTACAAAAATTTAAACAAAATCATGGCACAGTGACAATCATAAGCGACAACGAAATATGTGCAGCACCTTCAATCATGCCAGAAGAAATCGGCCGTTGTGCAAGAAACATTGATTTTTAACCGACTTCCAAAAAAGGAGGAGGTTATCAGTTCGTCGGAATCTTTTTTTTTTTTTTTTTTATGTATGTTACCGCATAACTTTCAATTCAACGTCAATTTCGATAATTCTTTTTGCATCGGAAAGGTAGTGTTTCAGAGGTGGTCCCATACTAATCTGGTTAAGATCCGATCAGTGGATCATGAGATATATATATATATTTTTTTTTTTATATGAGAGTTGAAGTTGGTTTTTTTTTGCTAAAAATTACTTGTTATTAATTTGAATCGGCATCCTTACAATAAAATTATGTATTCAGTCAAAGTCCATAAAATACACCAATAAAAATTTGGTGCTTTTTCAAATTCAAAACTTGGCAATACTGCCTTTTGTTCGATGCTTCTTCTTTTTCTTGTCAAGTTCGACTTGCTCTCTCATTCTGGTATATTTTGACGTCACGGCCAGTTGCTCTCAGCTCGATTGGCGCAATCTTGTATTCTATCATTCTTGCTTTACACCTATACAAGTGAAAATGAAAATCAAAATGACTTCTTCCAAATAAACGATCCCAGATCGGAGATTAATTAAGCGTCTTTTTAGTAGCTTTTTGCGAAAAGTTACTTTGCCATACTTACTATTTAACAAGAATTTCAGCAAAAGATTATTGATTTTGGTTAAATAAATCGTACATTTCAAAGCAATTTTTATTTATTTTGGAGATAAATAAATCTAATTTGTGGAAAGTGAAGTATAACGAGGTCTCCAAAGTGAAGTGAAAAACTCTAATTGAAGTGACAGCGGCAGCACTTGCGCCAACGCCAGTTATTGCTGATATGCCCAAAGAGCAGCAACAATTAGAAAAACCACTCATGAACACGGTTGCCACTGTTGGTTGTTTCCAACCAAACTTGGTTGTTTACAAAAAGGATTATTGCATACTGAATGCCAAAAATTAATAAATGAATTTTTCAAACTTCTATTTTTGATGTAAGATCTCAGTCAGCAAAATATTCGTATATGTATCCGAAAATGGAAACCACTTCGCATAAAACCCTGATGTGTCATCCGTTTTCCGATTCCGCTTTCGGTCGTTTTCCGGATCCATTCTCCAACTAAAGTGTTAATCGGAAACATAGTATGTGCAGGAAACTATAGAAAATGGTTGCGAAACGGATGCGCTTTCGGCTGTTTTCCTCAAAATTGTCTGACTCGATTTTTCCTTGAAAACGAATTCATTCTGCACTTCACAGAAACTTTTTCATACTTACGGGAAACCAAACAAAAAACAATTTTAAGATTCAGCAATTATTTAAATTTTAATAAATACTTTTTATATGTATAATTTTATTTGTTGCTTCTGACGGCATTCGAACCTGGGACCTCCTGAAGGCTAACAAATACCCAACGGACCGGAAAAAAGTAAAAAAAAAATTGTTTAATTTCTAATACTCAGAAGTACATAAAAAACATTTTTAGTAGTTACATAAAATATTTTCTTTTGAAAAAAAGATACTTTATGTACAAACATGTATGTATGTATTTTCATGTGTATACCATATAGAAAAGAAGTACACTCCACTATAACCATCAAATGGTTTAGAAAAACCAAATTTTTTTATTAAAAGAGCACTCACTAAGGGCACACAATATTAAAATACAATGAAGTGTGAAATTAAGAAGGGAGCGCTTTGGCGTTGGCGTTTGTTTGACAGAACGCACGTTAAAAGTATGCTTGCTACAATGAACGCTTGGCAGTCAATGCTTTGATCATATCAATAATTGCATGAAAACCCATATTCCTTGCCCACATTTGATTAAAAATTAAAAATATTTCACGTATTTGCAACAACTGATTGACAACGCGCTCAAAAAGATGAGAGATGTCCATCATTTTTGTGTGCGTTAACTTTGGCATTGGCGTTGCCGTTGATATGTGGGCATGCCCATATAATTGTGTGTATGCATAGTCAGCTGTTAATAGGGACACGATATCGAACCGAAAGTATCGATATGGTACTCATTTAAAGTGTAGTGGTTAGAAGTGCGCAACCCTTGAAAATGAAAAACAGCTTCCCATAAAATACAATCGCCGTTCAGAGTCGACATAAAACTGTAGGCACCCCCTTTGTGCCACAACATTAAGGCCCACGCGACAAATCAGAGGAGAAGTTCGGCCAAACACTAACATATTGTGTAAGCGCCGGACTTTATTATTATTACAACACGTAGAGATTGAGGTGTTGACTTAAACATTAATTACCGTTTAAAAATGTTCGTATTTAAATCCAGCGAAAAGTCTTAACCAAATGGATTTTCCATTATACATACGCTACGTACATATAATGGAAATATTCAATTCAAATACTCCCGTACTAAAATGAAGCATTTTTCACTACACGGATGGCGTTTTGCACGTCTCGGATGCTTTTTCATATGTAATTAAGAAGGTATTTGTATACAAAGCATGCACAGCGGTGACAACACATACACACATACATGGTATGACATAATGCACTAATCGCATTAATTAATTAATTAATTAATTTTTTTTCTTCTTAATTACGAAAAAGCATCTGTGCACTTCACAACCACATATTTTATAACGTATATACTCAAATTTAATACGAGTTGGGTTTGTGCTCTTTCACATGCGTATTTTTTTTCAATTTAGCACGTTTTTTTTTTATTCTAAAATTTTTTCCCTCAGTGTTGGAATGTGTGTTTATGACATTCGATACGATACTAGGGTTCTGATACTCGATTCCAAAAAATATCGTTTTAAAACTATCGAGTAGAAAATATCGGTATCGAATGCCAAAAGTATCGATATGGTATCGTATCGTATCGAAATTCGTGTCCCTAGCTGTTAGTACCAATGCGAAAGTACCGGCCTTTACTACTGAATATGGAGCGTTCCAATAGCACTCATGGAGCGCTTCTTGTCCCGTGGGGCAGTAGCACGCACCTTTACACACTCAGCTACTGGCGAATACGTATCCATGTTTTCAAATGCTCAGTTTGAATAAATATTTTAAAATTAATGTTTTGAAATAACATGATGACATTTTTCTGAACGTTTCCAGATACGACAAATGTATGAAAACCGCACTGTCGGCATAAAGTACGTTTCTGTGCTGGCTGGGATGTGGATATAAAATATGTACATATAAAAAGTAAATATGTGATTGAACACATATGTAAGTATTTCAATAATTTTTGTTTTTTGTAATTAATAAATTTTGCTTTTTGTAATAGATACGTGAAAAACTAATTTGGTTGTTTTTTTCAATTTGGTTTTTTTTCCGATATTGGTTGGTTATTTTCTTAACAAGTGACAACCGTGCTCGTGAGTACTACACGCAGCCGTACATCGGCTGTGTTGTTAAGCGCATTGTGTTTGCTTGGACTAGATTTGTAATTGTCTTCATCTTGGTATGCCACTTGCTTTTTTTTGGTGCTAGTATGTTGAGGTACTCTTATACAGACTTGTTCATTTTCATTTATACTCCGGTTTCTGCTTAGTTATCTCTTTGCTCTGTAGATTCATATGGTTATTTGTTGCTGCTGCTACAGAGCAGTGTGACCGTGGACTTTGAAAAATTGTAGCAAAGAAGAGACTTAAAATGTATCAATATGTATGTATCACTCTTTTTTCAGTATCAAAGGTACACGAATCAGTTGTACTTTGTGCTAGTATAATAATAATAACGAAAATGTCTCACATGTAGAGTTCTACTGGGTATTAGTATAATAAAAACGCAAAAAGGTTTAGATATAATCTTATTTTTAGTTTAAATACTTTTTTTTACTTATAGGACTCAGAAGTCAAATTTTTTAATAATTTTTAAGGCATTTCGGAAAAAAATTGCTTTCCACCATTGACAAGGTGACTTTGTTCTATTTGTTTTGATCAATTTCAGATCTGAGAAAATGCTACACTGCTACAGAGAGATCAAATTCAGATCTGAGAGAATGCTTTCTGCAGCGGCAGAGCTGTGCGGCAAACATAAAAAGTTAAAAATAAAAGAAGTTAGTTCGAAATATAAAAAGTTATTTGTACACCTTGCTTTAGCGATAACCAGCGATTGTTTGACACTCGAAAAATGTTATGATTTTTAACACCAACGTAGTTTTGAAACTCGGCAAATTCATCCACCCTTTTAGCACTATGTGCAAAGAAATTGTAAACATCTCTGGCAAGTTTTTCGACACACGATTACACGATTGCAAAAGTATCAAAATTTAAAACGAAGTGCCCCTCCAAAATTAATCTTAAGATGTATCACTTTTGATCCACTTGGTTCAAAACGGTCACACTGCTACAGACTTCCACCACATAAGTATGGTGCGTTCAGGTAGAAAAGTAAACTCCAATTTAGTTCTTTGTGTGTTTTCATTGTAAAATCAGTGAACGGTTTTTGTGCGCGGAAAATTTCATTGCGCGTTTATTCGGTATAATATCGGATTGCCTATCGTTTTGTTCATTTGAAATTAAGTGTTATGTTGTAAACATCTCTGGCAAGTTTTTCGACACACGATTACACGATTGCAAAAGTATCAAAATTTAAAACGAAGTGCCCCTCCAAAATTAATCTTAAGATGTATCACTTTTGATCCACTTGGTTCAAAACGGTCACACTGCTACAGACTTCCACTACATAAGTATGGTGCGTTCAGGTAAAAAAGTAAACTCCAATTTAGTTCTTTGTGTGTTTTCATTGTAAAATCAGTGAACGGTTTTTGTGCGCGGAAAATTTCATTGCGCGTTTATTCGGTATAATATCGGATTGCCTATCGTTTTGTTCATTTGAAATTAAGTGTTATGTTTCCGTTGTTGAGCATTCGCAACAACATAAACGAAGTTGTTGAAAATACGTACATATATGTATGTATATGCCTGCATGTGATTCGGATTGTAAATTCATACATATGTATATATGTATGCAAGTGCGGTAATTAGCGAGCTTCGACAGCCAGGTATTTCATTTAAGCGACAGAAAAATAGCAAAAATGTAAATTATTGATTCTAAAAGCTATACAATGCACTATGGTATAAATGCCTTGATATCTGGCCAAAACTAATTACGGATAAATAATAATCAGCCTCATCGCGTCAGTCGTAAATTAGACTAAATTGTACAACTCGACAACATTGGCATTATCTTCTGTCGTGCAGAAATAAGAAAACGACGAAAATCGTCGAAAACTATCTGGTGCTGCCAAGTTGTTCCGTTTTAATACACTAGTCGAGTCGAAATTTTAGGCAATGCCATACAAATTTCGATACGACCCGACTCTCGAAAAACGACTTGCACTCCAGATGACACTCGCAATGAGGCTTAATAACTGTATCTTAGCCAAACCTAGCCAACATTTTCTAGGCTTATGTACAGTGAACATTTAAGAAAAACTAGTATTTTATTAGGTGTTAACACACATCTTTAATATCTACTAACTCTTAGCTTTAGGCTCCATACCAGCTTTTTAAGTATATCTTCTAATATTTTTTCAACAGTTACACTTCATGTCCCACCCATAAGTATAATTTGACTGCTGATTATTTACTATATTTTGGCTTTTCGCAAAAAACATTATCTAAAATATTAATAATAATAATAATAATAATAATAGATCGACGCTTACACATATGTTAATGTTTGTCCTTGATGTTGTCACACAAAGCGGAGGGACCTACAGTTTTACGCCGACTCCGAACGGCGAATGTATTTTTATGAGAAGCTGTTTTTCAGAAATACACTCGGAGGTTTGCCATTGCCTGCCGAGGGCAAATATTGCAACAAGAAAAAAGTGATGTTAACTCATGTAAAAAAGTAATTTTGACCAGTAAAACAGGCATTTAGGCCAAAGGGCAAAAATGTGTTAAATTGAGTCCTTTACGTTTGTTGTGTTTTTAGTAAGAGTAGGGAAATTATATGCTAAGTGTTCCAAAGTGTTGTGTAAAAGTAAAGAAAAAATTGTAACACAAAATTTGTTGCTCTGATGTGTGCTGGAGAAAAGAAATAACAATTGCATTTTTAAGTTGAAGAGTATACGTATGTTGCGTTTTATGAGATTTAAGGGCAAGTGGCAAGAAAAAGTGCTACAAGTCCTTGCGATCACCCTCGAAATCATCACTTACTGCCAAAGGAGTAATAACCGTCGCCATTAAGAAAAGTAAGCATTTCCGTCAATTGTGGATTTTTTATATAGATATGTATTTATGTATGTACATAAGTATATATAATCTTGAAAATACCAACACTATGCTTAAATCTCTCGATTTCCCAAATGGAATATTAGGGGTATTCTCGGAGTCTTGCAAAGCCCTTAACGGTGCACGGATTTCACGGTGTGCTGTCCCATACGAAAACCGCGTTTTACCGTGCAATCTGTGCACCGTGCAATGGCTTTGCAAGACTCTGAGAATACCCCTATTGTGTATACTCTTATTAGCCAAGGAAAAGCACCACACGTACCACATGCTCGGTGTGTATTGAAACTTGATCAGACAATGCTCTGCTGCTGCCGTGTGAAACAAAAAATAAAAAGTAAAAACATGAGCAAAATAAAAATGAAAGAAATATTTTTCAACAAGTCAAACGGGTTCTTTGCGCTCCAACTTTGGTAACTTTTGGTTGTTGTTGTTTTTAACGCCAAGGGTAGAGCTTTCTGGCAAGTTTGCCCGCTTGTGTGTAACGTGGAATAACAGCATTAGAAAAGGCAGCAAAATTGTTGTTATGGCTAGCCTCTTATAGAATTATTTTAATTTTCTCGTTTTACTTACAAAGATACATACATACATATGTATGTACACATATGTGTGCTGAAAAATCGTTTTGCAAAGGTTTATACTAAGGAAATTTTCAGGCAAGTAGCTAGCAGCTAGTTATGTAAACTGATTTCCTTTTGAAATAAAAGTTAGCGTTTCGGTGTGCATTCCATTGGCGTTTTTCCTTACCTTTCTTAATCGGCAATAAGAAAATGTAGATGATTTTCCACTTGCTGCAACAAAGGTCTATTATCAATCTGATCATACTTTAAAAAATCAGTGAATTTGTACTTAAAACAGTTGAAGTAATTTACAATCTTACTGCCGTTCCTAAATTGGAGCGCTAAGCGTTGCGCTTTGCAATGCCAACTAGGGCAAACGCGCGCTATACCCAAATTAACGCGGCGTAATTTTTGACGTTTTGTCATTTCCTCTCGTTTTCATTCTCGTTCCCTCTTTCATTTTGTGTCCTCTCTCTTTCTGTCTTCCGCATACAACTTCAACACGTAACGCCCTGTCAAAAATGAAAATTCCATTTGCCCTGCGCTAACGCCGCGTTATTGTGGGATGGTTCGTACAAATTTTATGGGCATGAGTATTTGTGACAGTTCCTTGGCCCTTGACCACCATTTTAGGGACTTAAGTTATAAATTCTTAACTAAATCTCTATGCTCACCAAACCGTCGTTAAAGATGCTCATTTCTTAAAATTTAAATTTTTTATTTTGTTTTTTTCGAAAATCAGTTTGTGAAATTGAATTGATGACAAAATAAAAATTCCAAGCTTAGGAATAATTAAAGAAAAGCTGCATTTTTGCATGAACCCAATTTTTGAGGTTTTAAACAATACACCATATGATCCCATCAATTCAGGTCCCCAAAACATTTAATTTTTTATGCTTTCACAAAAGAAGAGTATTTCCCCGAAGGTTTAGCAAAAGTGCACCATCCGGCATCGCAGGCTTTTAAAAATTAAAAAGGTCTTACGACAAAAATAAACTTAGTTTTCTGCCGTAAAAAAAAGCAAAAGGAAATTCCATGCAAAAGGCCAGTTTTCCCATAATTATTCCGAAGTTAAATGTCTTTTTACCCAGTGCTAAATAGTTTTCGATAGTTAAAAATATCAAATAAAAATTCATATTTTACGTTCTGCGACCTAAAAAATCTAAAGTGTATTGTGAATAACCAAACTTGCAAAATTTTTGGTTGATGAAATTCGGAACGCTATATTTTCCATCACCATTTTTTAATTCAAGCGAGTATGGAAGCTTCGAACTCGCGCAGATTGGAAAAACCAAGACGAATTTATACAAGGTGGTGTTGGCAGAGCAAAAACAAAAATTACGATAACAAATTAGACGCACATTGACAATCAGTACAAAACAAAATTACAACAAGCACATCATTTTGACAAAAGGTACAAATTCGCCGCGAAATCAGCGGATCCGGTAACACCACCTTGTATAGATTCGCCTTGGGAAAAACATAGCGTGGCGTACTTACGCCTACTGCGTAAAAAGTGTATATTTTAAGAATCAAACAAGTATTTTAGCTTATTTTATTTATAGTAATTTTGTTGTATATCGAACAGGTGTCATCATATAATTACTAGTTGCCCCTTGGTTTATTGTCCAAGGACTTTGAAGTTAGAGTCCGACCAATTCCCAATTTTTGGCCCATACCGAGCCGATTCCTTAAAAAAACTACCTGAGTATAAATTCATTCAAAAACAAATGCTTTGAATAAATTTTAATAATAACAAAAGAAAAACATAAACAAAGACCTAAATAACATTACAAAAACAAAAATCTTTCAAGAATCTATTCATTTATTTGCGTACATACATAAATATGTTTTAAAAAATAGTATATCGCTAATGCATATCATTGCAAAACTTTGTTCCATAGTATTTTTCTTATTCAATGTAAAATAAATAGTTCATTCGAAATTACATTTCCTAGTTGTACTCATAGTAGTAAAAATATGTAGCTTCTACTGATTATATTATATTATATTATATTAGATTTTAAAATAATGATGAAAGTATTGTTATTGTAAATAATTCAACCATCCAGTGAAAAGAACCCGAACGATTTAGGAATGCAGCGGTTAATTCAAAGATAATCGTAGTAAAAAAGGTAAACCTTAGTAAAAGAATTATATATGCATCATATTTTTCCTCGATTTCTCTGTATTAAATAGGCGTAAAGTTTATTGTGGTATGCAATTAGAATAGCCCTTGGTTTATAAGTATTTTCCATACATTAGGTTGGTATTCGTGTATAATTTTATCTACCGTTTCATGGCACGAATATTCTTTGCCGTTATCTTTCCTGGCTCTTCTTCAGATAGTTCAATGTCACTGGTAGGGACACGAATTTCGATACGATACGATACCATATCGATACTTTTGGCATTCGATACCGACATGTTTTACTCGATAGTTTTAAAACGATATTTTTTGTAATCGAGTATCAGAACCCTAGTATCGTATCGAATGTTATAAACTCAAATTACAAAGATAATGTGATTATCAATTCTTGCAGAAATTTTTTACTATCGTTAGGATTGCATGTGGCGGGATTTCAACACGCTGTCTCGGTGTTTAAGTCAACACCTCAATCTCTACGTGATGTAATAATAATAGTAGACCGGGGCTTACACAATATGTTAGTGTTTGGCCGAGCTTCTCCTCCGATTTCTGGCGTGCGCCTTGATGTTGTGCCACAAAGGGCGTCCCTAATGTTTTACGCCGATTCTGAACGGCGATTGTATTTTTTATGAGAAACTGATTTTCGTGGCAGAAATACGCTCGGAGGTTTCTAATCACAACACCACAGCGGCCTACATACGACACCAATATTCAGTTTTTTTTTTGATTTTGGTATCGATATTTGGGGTTCGAGTCTTTTTATTGCGATATTAATGGGTACCCGATATTATTAGAGCGATACTTTAAATGAGTACCATATCGATACTTTCGGTTCGATATCGTGTCCCTAGTCACTGGATATTATCGGCCGTGATATAATATGGAAAAATAATAAAAGGTTTTTAGTATGAAAATAGCTTACAACTATTCAAGTTTTTAACACCCAGTTGTCAGTGTACTTTTTTGTTGAGAATTTATGACACTGCAGCAATCGGAAGCCGAATAACTCCTTATGCACATATAATTATTTTCTATTGAATGTACTACTGATTGCTGGAACGGTAGATAAAATTATACAGAGTACCAACCTAATGTATGGAAAATCCTTATAACCCAAGGGCTATTCTAATTGCATACCACAGTAAACTTTTCCCCTATTTAATACAGAGAAATCGAGGAAAAATATGATGCACATATAATTCTTTTACTAAGGTACAGTGACGAAAATATAAATACGGAAGAGACCATTACCAAAATTCGACAGCTTTTTAACTAAATTTTCCAGAAACATTCTGGGTATGCAGCTTTGTAGCCCATTTAATTTTATTATTTATTAGGTGCAAATTTGAAGTAGCTACGACTTACCGTTGATTTTTGGAAACTTTTTTGTGGAAGGTTTTGCTGATTTTCTCCATACAAAAAAAAAATTCGAACATACTTTGTATGGAAGAAAATACGTGTACAAAAAATTGCCAAAAATCAACGATAAGTCCTTTATTATACTAAAATTAAAAAAAAAAACTGTATACTCAAAAAAGTTCTATAAAATCTGATTAAACAGTTTCAAACTTTGATGAACATTTGTTAAATACATGAGAATACACTTATGATAGGAGGACTCAATTAGTAGTTAAAGATTTAAAGGAATTAAAAAAGTATAAAATAAATAACATGGGATGAAGTGCTAAGAAGCGGCCAAAAATGGCCGATGTCGATGTCGATGCCGATACCGATTCTTTGGCCGATACTAGCCGATGCCGATTAATTGGTCGGACTCTATTTGAAATTGCAGGATATCTGATATTTTAGAGCCTGCTGTCTCACTTTTTCCTCACGAAATAATGGAACGGGCATATATATTGAAAACAAGAGGGCCTTCTGTTCTTCACCAAAAAATGTTAGAAAACAAAGGTAAAAAGCGTAGAAGATTTCTTGAGAACTCCGTACTGCTTAAGAAAATTTGGCTCAATAAATAACTACTAACTAATACACAATACTTATAGAGTAAAATATGTGCATCATGAGCATCTTCTAAATTTATACATAGAAACGTTAGGTTTGGTACCAGCACCTCTTTCGGCAAAAGAAAAATTTTGCAAGGTGCCTCAAACCCTGTCTTGGAATTTTTTTTTTTTTACCACTCTAATGTACATACATACATAAAATGATAGCCGTTTTCGTTGTTCGAACTAAACTCAAAAACCAGTCAAATTGTCGGAGGTTATACCTTGCATATATGGTCCTATTATAGCCTACTAGACAACACGCTGGTGGCGCTGGAGTAGAGTTACTTACTTATAAAAGTCGTATTTATTAACCGATTTCGTTCAAACTTGCAAATTTAGCTACCTGTATGATGAAAAATTCGAGGATTTTCTTGGCCCTCCTAGAACTGAAAACTGGTTTACGGACCAATGTTGAAGTTGCAAGATCATAAAATAATATTACGCACGCTTGGAAGAGATCTCACAGGTGGAAAAGGGACCATCGGTAAAACTCAAGACATCGAAAGGGATTAGTATTCCATATGGTATCACAGCGCTACTATTCTTGGCCTATGTGTGAGGAGGATTCTGCTCTATATTCGTTTCAATTTAAACTAAAAATGTTTACTTTACAGACCGCTTTTGCTTTTAAACGCTATTTTTGTATTAGCCAACTCAAAAGATCTTATTAGGCGCTGCGAAGCAAGCGGGCATTGGCTAGTTAAATATATAGTTCTGCCATTTAACGGAGTTTCATTTATTTTCAGTTCCTACATTATTAAATTTTATTATTCGGAGTTTAGGATTCCCAGAGGATGATTCACTGGTGATTAAAAAATATAAATTTAACTTAACTCAAATTGACCCCATGTTGCCATATGGCAACGCAAAATACATCATGTTTAAGAGGGTGAAAAACAAAAACCGCTTATTTCAAAATGCTTGTATGTACGTTAACTCATTCCTAAAAGGTGTATCTTTCGAAACGCTTACGTTTCCGTCAGATCCTTGCTGTCTATCGAGTGTAATGCAAGTGTGTTCTTTAAACAAAATTAGAAGCGGCAGAAAACCATCAAAATGTCATATATGAAGAAGTAAGCATGAATTTATACGAAGAGTTTTTTTATTTACAAAATATGACAGTGATAAAATATTAGTTAAAACATTAGTGACTCTACTGGTAACTGCCATATGGATACACGGGGCGTTATGTTAACTGTTCCTCTTTTTACCAAATTTTGATATGCTCACTAGCCCAAATTGACCCCGTGTTGCCATATGGAAACGCAAAATACCATCATGTATGAGACGGTGTAAACACAAATCATTTGTATGTATTTTTGCAGTTTTTCAGGTTAACTCATTCCAGCTAGCTCTGAACTGACTAATCATATTATCGTATAATTCATTGTACAAGTGTTGAAGTGGTATACAAATGTAGTTTGTCTGTTTCAGGGAAGACTGATGGCGTTTTTTGCATTCTCATCTGCTATTTCATTACCCTAGATTCCCTTGTGACCGGGCACATAATAGATATATAGCCTTTTTTCAGCGTCTACCTTGTCAATGGCTTCCCGGCTGCGAGGGACGTTTATGGATGAAATACTATATGAGGAAACTGCCTTATTTGCCGCCTGGAATAGGTTTAATTTTGAATTGATTGTCGTTTCGGTGAAGGCTAGCTCTGCAGTTATCCTCATTGCAAAAACATCTGCTTGAAATATGCTGCAATGGTCAGGTAGCCTTATTGTCCGCTTCAAGTTCAGTTCCCGGCAGTAAACCCGGCACCCACTCACGTAACCATTTTAGAGCCGTCCGTGAAAATGTTTAGGGATCTATGGCTAGGTTTCATACCCTTGCGCCATCCCTCCTCATCAATCGTTGTGCAAAACGTTCGCTTCCACTTAAAGCTAGGTGTCATAAAGTCGGTGCTGCTTGTGCTTCCCGTTCCAATTAAGCGGTGCCCAAAGGTTCTGAAATTAAATTTTCCTATGACCGCCAATCTACGTGCGGATTTCGCAGCAGGGTTTTTTTAAAGAGCAGCCGTCGAAGTGGACCTCAGCGCTCCTGCTATGCACAGTGCCGCTAGGCGCTGAGCCTGATGCATTGCCCCAAGTCATACGGTCTTTTTTGCGGTATTCCAGCACACCAAAGCGCCATAGAGCAGTATTGGGTTGACTATTGCTGGATAGTACCAATGCATGAAAGCAGGTGACAAACCCCAAGTGACTCCCAGCATTCTTTTACATGCATAAAGGGCGTTACTGGCCTTCTTCTCTCTTTCTTCAACATTGCGCATACACAGCAGCTTACTATCCAAGACTACTCCCAAATACTTTGTGTGGTCTTTAATTGACAGTTCGATGCTAAATTCCTAGCCTCGGGGGTCTCCACACTGGGACCTTATTTACATCTTTTTGTGACTACAC
>NW_023458701.1:57205-59104 GCF_013731165.1 Rhagoletis pomonella
GTTTTCTGCAGCCAACTTTAATACCTAACGCCCTGTCAAAATCGGAATTTCCAACCGCTCAGCGTTGACGCCGCGTTGTTTCGGTATGCTTCATACAAATTGTATAGGCATGAGAATTATTGACAGCCAGACAACGCTGACGCTCTTGTTTAGGTATGGCAGTTAGTTCTAGGGGTTGTCAATGTTTGTTCCATGTCAAAGCAAGCTGTGCAAATAGTTGAATCTTCTTTTGCTTGCTCTTTATCTTTTGCCATCATCTCTCGAGCTTTTATTTTAT
Organism: Rhagoletis pomonella; assembly: GCF_013731165.1. Lineage (NCBI taxonomy): Eukaryota > Metazoa > Arthropoda > Insecta > Diptera > Tephritidae > Rhagoletis > Rhagoletis pomonella. Next base: position 57,483 of record NW_023458701.1, read on the forward strand.
TTGAAATATGCTCATCATGCTTTTTAGCACAGGACATTTTATCTATTTCTGACATCTGGTCATATGCTGTGCACTCATCTCAAAGATCCTTTTTTGGTTTGTGAAATTCTATATTGTACTGTGTGTTGAAAATTTCTCTGTACAGATGTTCATGTTCTTTGTACATTTCGTACATTTTTTTTAAACATAAACTTTCACTTAATTAGCGCTTATTGGTCATTTTCCGACAATAATGCGAATCTATTGTCGGATAAGATTCGATGTGCTCGTTGACCATGCGTCTAACAGTCGACGGTATTCGGGCTGGTCGATTGAGGTGTTTGCCCCGCTGGTCACTCTCAATAGTTAATGTGAAAACGAAATGCTTTCACAGCAATTATTTTCACTGTACCACAATTTTTTCAAGAATAAAAACCATACTGAAGATAATGCTTTCTTAAAGCGGCAGCTCAGATAGGTCGATATTGAGCCATTTTCTGAGATAGGGCGTTGTTCAATCAAATCCTGAGACAGGGCGTTTTCGGAACGGCAGCTGAGATAGGGCGTTTATAAATAAAATTCTCAGATAGGGCTTTGTTCAACTAAATTCTGAGATAGAGCGTTGTTCAATCGAATTCTGAGAAAGGGCGTTTTTGAAGAGGCAGCTGGGATAGGGCGTTTATGAACCGAATTCTGAAATAGGGCGTTCTTCAATAAAATTATGAGATAGGGCGTTCTTCAACTAAATTCTGAAATAGAGCTTTGTTCAAAAATTTTCTGAAATAAGGCGTTTTCGAACTGGCTGCCGAGATAGGTCGATCTTCCACTCAGCCATCGATATATTAGTATCAATAATGAAGTGCGCCGTAATAAGCTGTGGTAAAACCAATAATAACAAAGCATCAGAATGTAGTTTATTTCGTTTTCCCGCTGATCCCAATCTTGCCAGAAAATGAATAAAATTCTGCCGGCAGGATAAAGATTTTAATCCAAAGACCGGCTACGTGTGCATGGATCACTTTTCCAGTGAGGACTTTGAAAATAGTCTTAAGTACCAAATGGGTAAGAAGTTTTATTAATTTTATGTATGTACGTATCGCTATAAAATCAAAATTTTTTTATTGTTTCTAAGGCTTTGCAAAGAAACGGGCTTTAAAACGAGGTGTTGTGCCAACCATTTACAAAAAACAAATTAAGAATCCGGAACGTATCGAACGAGCTCATCGCCGGGAAAATAAAATGATTGTTGCTGAACTACTTCAGCGGCATGAAACAAGTACTTCATACAAGGAAAGGATGAAGAAGTTGCACATCTCCCCGAAGCAGTGGGATATGCTTCTAATATACTTGAGGAAGAATACAAGGAGAACTCTTCATTTAAAAGCAATATGGCTGATGGGCCATCAACATCACACGAAAGCGTTGGATACAATAGTTTTACACAGAAAACAGAGGATCTGAAAAGTATTAGAATAAAAATATAATATACATATTTATTTTAATAGGGAATCCGAGCGTCAAGAAATTGTGCGACTAAGCAAATAACACAAATGGATTCAGTCCGAAATTACACTTCTAAAGCGCAGTTATTATATGAAGGATAAAACGCGTGCATATGATATAGAGGTTTGGAAGAAAAGGGC
>NW_023458701.1:59114-60183 GCF_013731165.1 Rhagoletis pomonella
CGTACGCACAAGTATCGCTTCTGGCCACTCCCAGGTGAATGGCAGTCAAAAGTTTTCCACTACTGCGCACGGAACCATCCTTCAAAACTCTGACATCAATAAATCTAAGAACTGGGTTGATGGTGAACTAATTCCAAAAAAATAAAACAGTTAACATGGAGAAACCAGTTGAATTATATGAAAATGCCGAACTCTTGTGAAAGCTTCTATTAAAGAGGGAGCTCACCAAGATATTTGGCAATGCCTTTAGGAAATCGCCAACGGCTCTGATGCTGATTCCAGTTTGTAGTGATATGGATAGCAAAAAGATGGGTAGACAAGGCAGCGACCCACAATAGAGCTACAGCGGCCAAAACTAATAAAAACCGATAAGCGAATTCAGAGAAAGAAATTATGCAGGTTCATTTCAAAATGCCCAAATAATCCAAACCAAAAATAATTTTTGATAAAAATGCATATTTGCAGCCATGCAAAAGTATGCAAAAAAAAATTTAAGAAAAAAATTGACTTACGACAAAGTAATTTAAACTAATTTTTCTACTAGTGCGGATATATAACACCGTGCGACAATCAATTTTACACACGAAAAAATCAATATATTCACAAAACTGGGGGCCAAATATAGTAAAACTGCGTTTTTAGTGTTTCTCTCTGACGTCAGGATTTTTTTTTAAGGACTTTGAAATTTCTAGAACATGATTGAATAAAAAAATTATTCAAAAGATTCGGTGCATTGTAGAATAACAATATGGGTATCAATTAAAAGGAAAAACTTTGTAGAATAGAAAAAAAAATTAATTTTTGTTGCACCATGACGAATAAGTATTGAAAATGTTCTTTTAAAACTTTATCCTTGAATATGCTTGGAAATTTGCAATGTTTATGTTTGACAAAAATATATGTCAAGGACTAATATGTTTACTACCGCATGCTCGAATTTCGTCCTTCTAACTTTATTCGTTTTACATAAAAAAAAAATTTACACTTCTTTTAATATAAATACACTTTTTTTTGTATATAAATGGATATTTTTGGACTTAAGAAAGTATAAGTTTTCTGGTATCCTTTA
>NW_023458701.1:60283-62710 GCF_013731165.1 Rhagoletis pomonella
TGGATATTTTTGGACTTAAGAAAGTATAAGTTTTCTGGTATCCTTTAGGTTAGGTTAGGTTAGGTTGGAGTGGCAGCCCCGCGCCGAGCGCGGAGCACACGTGGGCTGGAAAAGCCCGTTGTGATACCATTGGCCGAAGCCATTTATTTCTTTCCCTTCCTTAGTAATTGAACCACCGAGTGCGCTTTATATAACACAAAAAGTCGAGGACGTTCGCCGAGCTCAAATCGGCTAAACAATCTAGAAAGTACTTGTTGAAGAATCGGTTGCGCGTGTTGGCCAGGGCGGGACAATGGCAGAGATAGTGTTCAACGGTCTCCACCTCTTCCTCGTCTCTGCAACTGCGACAAAAATCGTTGGTGGGGTATCCTAGCCTTTTTCCGTGTGTACCCATCAGGCAGTGTCCGGTGATAACCCCAACTACTAATCTGAGAGAGGAGCGGTCCAGCAGGGTAAGAGCTATGGATCGCTTTACATCAATTTTTGGCCAAATTTGCCTGGTAGTATGGCAGGTGGTTTCCACAGCCCACCTGAAATTTACCTCCTCGACGAGTTCCGTCATTAGTCTGTGTTTGCAGGAGGTTAGAGGTATGCCCGCGTTCTGAGCAGAATTCACTTCAGATATTTCCGTCCCTCTCCTTTCCAGCTCGTCGGCTAGGCAGTTGCCAGGAATGTCCCTATGTCCGGGGACCCATACAACAGTCAAGGAGCATTTTGATGCCATCAGGTTGAGAATCTTCCTGCATTCTATGGCTACTTTGGGCGTTGTTCCGTTAGAATTGAGAGATTTGATAGCAGCCTGGCTGTCAGAATAGATAGCAATAGGCCGTCCTGGAGGGGCGGAGGCTGTAACCCACCGTGCCGCCTCCATTATGGCGTTTAATTCTGCTTGAAAAACACTACAATGGTCCGGTAAGCGAAAACTGAGGTTTGGCGCGAGTTCGTCAGAGTAGATCCCGCTACCCACTCTTTTGTTAAGCTTGGAACCATCTGTATATATGGCCGTAGACCCTGGGTTCAGGTCTGTGGCCCCTTCCCATTTGTTCCTCTCTGGGATCCTTGTGGAGAATTTGTTGTCTAAGCAGAGTAGAGGAGTGGTAGAATCTATCTGTCGTAGATTATCCGGTAGAGTTTTAAGTACTTTTGCGTGTCCGAACCTGAGGTCTCTCCACGGCTGGATTGTATTTAACCTGACCGCACTGCAGCCGGCACGAAATTTTCCGTAGAGATCCACAGGTGGAAGATTTAACATTATTTCCAGAGATTTGGTAGGAGTAGTGGGCAGTGCTCCCGGGACTAGCATGGCAGCCGTCCTCTGCACCCGTTCCACCTTGGCTCTGGACAAAGTGTTGTTTAGCGCAGGCCACCATACGGTGACCCCGTAGAAAAGGATGGGTTTTATCACAGCTGTGTACATCCAGTGTACTATGTGTGGTTTTATTCCCCATTTTTTGCCTATTGCCGTCTTACTGGCATAAAGGGCGGTATTGGCCTTTCTGGAGCGGTCTTCAATGTTCCGCTTCCAGTCAAGTTTTTTTGTCTAGAATAATTCCAAGGTATTTGACCTCGGTTGAGGGAGTAAGTGCCACTCCGTTTAGGGTGGGAGGTTTAAATAAGGGAGTTTTATACTTCCTTGTAAAAAGTACCATTTCCGTTTTGGTAGGATTGACGGTAAGTCCACATTCCTTGGACCAGATGTTTACCAGACCGAGTGCGTTTTGCAATAACTCACTCAGGACCTGAAGATGTTTGCCCGTTGCCACGATTGCTATGTCATCAGCGTACGCTATGACTTGACAACCGGTGCCCTTTAGGCTTAGAAGTAGGGTGTTCACTGTTAGATTCCAGAGCAGAGGGGAGAGAACGCCCCCTTGGGGGGTGCCTCTGGTCACACACTTTGTGATGGAACCATCCCCCAGTTCTGATAGAATAGTTCTCTTCTCAAGAAGGAGCCCAACAAAATCCACCAGACCCCGCTGCACCCCCGCCATGAGAAGGGAGTTAACAACAGACTTCGGGTAGACGTTGTTGAAAGCACCCTCGATATCGAGAAAAACTCCGAGCGTGTATTCCTTTAAGGCCAATCCTTTTTCAATCGTCGATACGATTTCATGGAGTGCGGTATCCACGGATTTACCTTTGGAATATGCATGTTGGTTCGGGGAGAGGTTGTAATTTTTTATATTCCGTCGAATATATTCGTCGATGAGCCTCTCTAGAGTTTTAAGGAAGAATGAAGTGAGGCTTATAGGCCTGAAATTCTTCGGTTTCACATGTGCGGCCTTGCCTCCTTTTGGTAAGAATACAGCTTTTGCCTTTGTCCACTCATGTGGTATGTGAGTCAGGGTTAGGCAGGATGTAAAAATCTGAGAAAGCAGGGTGTTTAGACCATCAGTCTAAATATTCCCACAAAATAATGTCCAGCCC
>NW_023458701.1:62810-64262 GCF_013731165.1 Rhagoletis pomonella
TGTTGATGTTTAATATGTGCCCAGATGTTTGCTCATGAGTTTGAATAATCACACTCTGTCATTCTTAATTTAAATAAATATCAATTCATTTGTTGTAATATTGAGTGTCTCGGTTCACACATGATATACACATGTTATCTTTAGTGGGCGTGGCTACGCCCATTTTCCAAAAATTTATAATATTCTTACTTTTGCCTAAAAATCATTGTAAATATCAATTTTGAGCGAATAAGCTTCAGTAGTTACTAAAATGGCGCAGTTCCGAATTAATGAAAACTACCGCTATATGGAAGGTAGGCGTGGTTATTGACCGATTTTGCCCTTTTTCAATAGCATCAGCCCACCGCTTAATAGCCTGTATGCAGCTCTCAAGAAAACGGTCAAGAAATATTGCAATTATTTAGTGTGTGTGTCCAAGGAATTTTGACGTTTTTAATACTTCACAGCCTGTTGCCTCACTCTTTCCTCAAGAAATATTGGAACGGGCATATATTTCTGTTGCAAACCTGGGTTGCCTTGTGCTCTTTTTTCACAAAAAACTTTAGAAAACCGTAGTAGAAAGCGTAGTAAATTTCTTAAGAACTGCGTACTGCCTTAAGCAAATTTTACTCAAGAAAATTTCTTGGCCATTTCTTGTACGTCATTTTATATGGAGTTTTTGCTTTTCTTGAGAGCTGCATACAGGCCGTAAAGGAAGTACACGTACCAAGTTTCGCTAAGATATCTTAGTTTCTACTCGATGTATCATGTGCATAGACGGATGGGCGTACGGACAGACAGACAGTCACCGCTCAATAGATTTTTTTTTTCATTCTGAGCATTTATGTATACAAAAAAAAAAAGAATAGCGTAAGGACGAGATAGAGCTGTTAGTTTCTGCTAGTTTTTTGGGTTAAGAAACGCTTTCCAGCAGAAACTAGTGATAATTATCTGTTAAGAAACAAAGCTAATGCTTGCCGTAAAATTTTTCACTAGCCCTGGCGGATAAACACATTTTTTTCACCTCATAACTCTCAAAAATTTACTATCCAGAGGGTCAATTCCCGTTCTGCGTTATCGTGAAGTGATAAAAATAACACCTTTACACCGCATTTATTTAGGTGTTAATTTTATACTTTTCACTTCACTTCACGATAACGCAGAACGGGAATTGACCCTCAGAGTACTTTTCTATCAATTGGCACAGGCCCTAAGAGAATGGACGCTGAATTAATTCTCATTCGATTTTGGCATGGTTTATGCGATGACAGCGACTTATGTAATCTATTAATTGGTGGGCTGAAGAAAAGGTTATAAGATACGAACACCCATCAGTGACAAGAATGGAAATTATCTTGGTTCGGCGCATTTAACAGGATTTACTTTTTTTCAATCTAATTGCGCCAGCGACTGCTAAACGAGTGGCAGATGAGGTACAGCAGATATGCGTAAAATACAGCGGTTGTAGATCCT
>NW_023458701.1:64362-71078 GCF_013731165.1 Rhagoletis pomonella
GTTCAGCAACAATCATTTTATTTTCCCGGCGATGAGCTCGTTCGATAAGTTCCGGATTCTCAACTTGTTTTTTGTAAATGGTTGGAACAATACCTCGTTTCAAAGCCCTTTTCTTTGCAAAGCCTTAGAAAGAATAACAAAATTTTATTTTATAGCGATGCGTACAAAAAATTAATAAAACTTTTCTTACCCATTTGGTACTTAAGACTATTTTCAAAGTCCTCACTGGAAAAGTGATCCATGCACACGTAGCCGGTCTTAGGATTAAAATCTTTATCCTGCCGGCAGAATTTTATCCATTTTCTGGCAAGATTGGGATCAGCGGGAAAACGAAAAGAACTACATTCTGATGCTTTGTTATTATTTGTTTTACCACAGCTTATTGCGGCACACTTTATTATGGATACTGCTATATTTATTTATATTTTTATACTTAGGGAGTTCACAAGTCGTGCTATTTGTCATATTTGCTCTTTTATACTATTTTTTAGAACAGTTTTAAAAGTGTTGTTTTTGCTTTACAAGTAAAATTGTTGTATTACAATACAACTTTGAAAAATATGTTTACTTTGCTATTTGTGAGTGCTATTGGATCAGACATTTCTATTTATTTACATTTTTCCTTGTCTGAGTACAATAAAATATCCAAATTTTAAATAAAAAAATGGAGTCATCTCATGGCAATGGAGTAAGTTATCTTTAATTTATAACATATTTAACTTATTAAAGATCTTTTTTAATTCAGTGCAAAACTAAGCGTGTCCGGGGAAAACCAAGCCATATGTGGACAGTGTCGGAAGAGAAGTCCCTAATTGATTTTCTTTTAGAAAACCGCCTATTTGAGGTTGTAACACATTCAGATCCCAATTGTTTGATTTCGGAACTCCTAGATGGACACTTCGGCGATTTGCCAACGACACAAGCATATTCAACCTAAAAGTTTCATCGATCTCTTCCTCCTCATCTTCATCGCCTAACAAAAATGCACCAAATAAATTTAAAAAACTCATAAATGACTTATTTGACGACTCACTTCCTTCCATCATTGCGTCCAGCGCGTACTTCTCGCGCAAATCGCAGCCATTAATTTGCTTTTCTCGCTTCTTCTGGGCATTATAAACTTTCTAAAGCTGTTTTAATAATTTTGATTTTGTCAAATATAATTGTTAAAATATTGTACAATAGCACACGAAAAAGTATGGGATGCTCACAAGTTTCATTTTACAACTGCTCTAAAAAAATAGTACAAAAAAGCAAATATGACAAATAGCACGACTTGTGAACTCCCTAACTGTTTCTTTTATATTTTATTCAACACAAATTTTCACTCCGACCATAAAATTCAGTACTTTTCAGCGTAATACCGTAAAAATGTTGCTGCAACGACGTCACACATCAGCTGATCGAAAAATACGAATAGCGGACCTGTGCAATGCGCAATCTCTTTTCTATCATTCTTGCTATTAAATAATTTGTTTATCAAAATCTATATTCTGTTCTGAAGAACTATATATTTATTACCTACCAAAATAAAAATGGCTCTGCACCTCTTGTGATGTTATTATTTTCGTAATATTTAAATTATATAATTGAATCAATACCAGACGATTGTTTCCTACTTTCAACCCGCTTATCAATCAAATCGAAAAATTATAAGCTTTGTGCGCTAGTTGAATGTGTTACTGAAGGATCTACAACCGCTGTATTTTACGCATATCTGCTGTACCTCATCTTCCACTCGTTTAGCAGTCGCTGGCGCATTTAGATTGAAAAGGAGTAAATCCTGTTAAATGCGCCGAACCATTCCATTTTTGTCACTGATGGGTGTTGGTATCTTATAACCTTTTCTTCAGCCCACCAATTAATAGATTACATAAATCGCTGTCATCGCATAAACCATGCCAAAATCGAATGAGAATTAATTCAGCGTCCATTCTCTTAGGGCCTGTGCCAATTGATAGAAAAGTACTCTGAGGGTCAATTCCCGTTCTGCGTTGTCGTGAAGTGAAAAGTATAAAATTAGCACCTAAATAAATGCGGTGTAAAGGTGTTGTTTTTATCACTTCACGATAACGCAGAACGGGAATTGACCCTCTGGATAGTAAATTTTTGAGAGTTATGAGGTGAAAAAAAATTGTTTATCCGCCAGGGCTACTGAAAAATTGTACAGCAAGCATTAACTTTGTTTCTTAGCAGATAATTATCACTAGTTTCTGCTGGAAAGCGTTTCTTAACCCAAAAAAACTAGCAGAAACTAACAGCTCTATCTCGTCCTTACGCTATTCTTTTTTTTTGTATACATAAATGCTCAGAATGAAAAAAAAAATCTATTGAGCGGTGACTGTCTGTCTGTCCGTACGCCCATCCGTCTATGCACATGATACACCGAGTAGAAACTAAGATATCTTAGCGAAACTTGGTACGTGTACTTCCTTTACGGCCTCTATGCAGCTCTCAAGAAAAGCAAAAACTCCATATAAAATGACGTACAAGAAATGGCCAAGAAATTTTCTTGAGTCAAATTTCCTTAAGGCAGTACGCAGTTCTTAAGAAATTTACTACGCTTTCTACTACGGTTTTCTAAAGTTTTTTGTGAAAAAAGAGCACAAGGCAACCCAGGTGTGCAACAGAAATATATGCCCGTTCCATTATTTCTTGAGGAAAGAGTGAGGCAACAGGCTGTGAAGTATTAAAACCGTCAAAATTCCGTGGACACACACACGAAATAATTGCAATATTTCTTGACCGTTTTCTTGAGAGCTGCATACAGGCCATTAAGCGGTGGGCTGATGCTATTGAAAAAGGGCAAAATCGGTCAATAACCACGCCTACCTTCCATATAGCGGTAGTTTTCATTAATTCGGAACTGCGACATTTTAGTAACTACTGAAGCTTATTCGCTCAAAATTGATATTTACAATGATTTTTAGGCAAAAGTAAGAATATTATAAATTTATGGAAAATGGGCGTAGCCACGCCCACTTAAGATAACATGTGTATATCATGAAAAATATAAATTGAAAGTATGAAAGTATTTCTCGATGTTCTTGCTACCGCGGCACGTTCTGTTCTCTCTAGTCTCTCTACTCACTCGCTGGATTCTGACAGCTGTGTCTGGGTTGCCATCGCTTACAGTTGGCTCATCAGGTGGTAATGTACACCAAAGTTTTAGCTGATCTGATGCGAATACTGATGTGTATTGGCGTTGCGTTCGCTGAGCATGTGGTAAATCTTCGATCAGATACCGGTCGTTTGGAAGGACTTCGCGGATTATGAATGGTCCTTTGTAACGGGGTTATAACTTTCGGGAGGTACCTGTACTTATCGGCTCGTTCGTTGTTAGCACTAGGTAACCTTGCTTGTAGATCTTTGGACTAGCATGTCGAGCATCGTATCGTCGTTTAGCTTGCGCTCTGACATCATCGATTCGGGTAGCGGCTGTAGCCCTTAATTGTTTTAGGTCGGTGTCGAGTAATGTGTCAGCTTGATCATCCTGAAGCGTTTGGATGAGCTGGTTCTGCAATATGTCGCGTGGAGTGTATCCATATAGAAGCTGGCGTGGAGTACATCCAGTTGTCTTGTTGGTCATCGTATTGATGCTCCATTGCACCTGGCGTAACTTGTCGTCCCATCGTCTTTCGTTATCGGTGGATGGTAACAACATAGACAAGATGATGCGGTTTGTGCGCTTGGCATGGCCATTTGCACGCGGTGTCCGGACTGCATTGAGAACATGTTTCACGTTGTTGTCTTTACAAAATGTCTGGAAAGCTTTTGAAGTAAAAGCAGTTCCTCGGTCGGAGATAATACGCCCAGGCATTCCCACGTAGCTTGTTACTCCTTGTAACGTCTGTATAACATATTTGGTGGCAGTGCTCTTGACTGCGCGGATGATGGTAAATTTCGTAAATGTGTCGACGATCATGAGTATGTGTTCGTGTCCTTTGGAGCTTCTCGGGAATGGTGGTCGTCGACCACCAGGCGATTTATTAAAAACACATCCGATGCACGATTGAATGTAGCACTTGACGTAGTTCCTCATGCGTGAAAACCAAAATAGATTAAGGATTCCGTCGATAGTTTTATCAACGTTCATGTGACCTGCTCTATCGTGACACTCTTGGAGTACATAGTGTCTAAGCTGTTTTGGAACAACCCATAGTAGCTTATGGTTGCATTTACGGTATAGGCGTCCTAGTTCGATGACGTAATCAGTGTACTCTGATTTATTTCCGGTTTGCATCTCGTTGACATTCCGCTTGACGTTGGTATCCTGTAATTGGATACAGAACAACCAGTGGGCTTCATCGATAATCGTCTTGGAGATTTTAAGATCGGTGGTATCGAGTTCGTGTGAATCTTCGTAGGGGGCGCGGCTTAGCGCGTCCACATATTCCATTCGGGAACAGCGTTGCAAGGTTGACGTTTTTAACGTCATATGGACGTTTTTTGTATCCTGTTGAAGTTTGGACGTTTTTTGTGCAAAAAATGACGTTTTTTAACTTCCCAGTAATTTTTCTCAGTTACTAAATCTTGTAAGTAGATCTTCTTAATAAATCTTTACAAGCGTTGTGTTTTGCAACAGCTGCTTCAAAATATATTTATGCTTTGGACAAAGATGACTTAAATATGATGCAAACTAGGCGTACGCGCATTTTTTCGATTCTTGGACTAAGGGTCCCGTGTTCAAAGGCTGGCTGTGCAAACACTTGAGGTTACGAGGCTTATTGTAATATTTGCAATTGCACATTAAAACCCAAATCACGAAGAGCCGATCAATTGCAACACGCACGCTCGCAAAAGCATCAAAAAAGCTGTTGCAGCATAAAAAGTCAGAAAAAAGTAGGCGACTTTCTTAAGACTTCATTGAAAATTTAATGAACGCAAAAAAGGCTGAAATATTGCTATGCTCCTTCTTAACAGAACGTAAGTTAGCATTTTCGACAACTGACCCCCTAACCAAATGTCTATAAGAAAAAAAATATTAAAAATCAGCGCGGTTATTTAGCATCTTTAAACTTGCACATTATTACCCTGAAATTTGATGAATTAGAAAAAACCTAAATAAAAAGTTGAAAATGTAGCTGAAATTTTCTGGATATTTTATTATTTTTGCACAAAGTTTGAAATATGGATTTATATTTTGTTAGTTATATAATGAGCTTGGCTTTTATTGAAAAATAATAAACATTAAATAAACAAAAGAGAAACAGCCATAATCGATCAAAATGTTGATGACTTAATCAGCTGATCACAAGTGTATGTATAAAATGATTTATATTCTAACGATCTTAAACCAGTTTACAATGAATTTTAAATGCGCTCTGTCGAAATGACATTTTAATATACCTTACGTACATATCGTCGATGTTTTTGCAAAATCGCCCATCGACCAGTTGCAAAACCGCCTAAATCGCCATTGTTATAAAAATGATATTTGGTAACCTTGAACTCCAAGTATCGAGATTTATGCATAAAAATCGTAAAATCGTTATTAAAACAAAAGATTTGTAAAATAATAGCTACAGAATATACCGCCTATCAAGGCAATGCCTTTAAACAAAAGCCGTTTTTTTGCTCTCCTGTAAAATTTGAGTGTCATAAGATAGGCGGTTTTGCAATTGGTCGATGGGCGGTTTTGCAAAAACATCGACGATATGTGCCTTTGTATACAATAAAAGTTTAATAAGTACAACTTTTTGTACATTTGAAAAGACGTTTTTGGGTAGGAAATGACGTTTTTTTCAGACCGATAGGGACGTTTTCTCATGCCCAAGACCTGGCAACACTGTTCGGGAACCTGCTCGGTGTATAATCTCGATGTCGAACTCTTGAATCCTCAACCACCATCGGGCGAAGCGTGGTATCAGCTCTCGTTTCTCCATCGTCGTTTTAAAGCGCTGCAATCGGTAATCACTTTAATCGTCTTACCGTAGACGTGGTATTTGAATCTCTCCAACGATTCTACGACTTCCAGGGCTTCAAGCTCATAGCTGTGAAACCGTTTTTCGTTGTCCGTAGTAGAGCGACTAAAATATGCTATCGGCTGGAGCTAACCGTTCTCCAATTGCATTAGCACACTATCGAGGCCTACAGAGCTGGCGTCCGTGTGCAGCTCGTGTTCGGCTTCTATGCGGTAGCTTACCATTGTCGGCTTCGGCGTAAGCGAACGCTTGAGATCGTTGAATGCTGATTCTTGTGGTTGACCCCAATTGAACTCAACGTTTTTGCGTAACAGATTGCGTAGCGGCTCCGAAATTATTGAATATCCGGCGACGAACTTCCGGAAATATCCACTGAGGCCTAAAAACTTGCGTACCTCGGTGACACTTCTAGGTTGCGGAAAACGAGCAATAGTGTTAGTTTTAATTTCGCCGGGGCTGATGCCGGCAGAATGTAGTTGATGTCCCAAAAATGTTATCATCTGCTTGTATAGCTCACACTTGTTAATATTCAACGTGAGTCCACACGTCCGTAGTACTTGAAGTATGCGCGAGAGTTTTGCATACATCTCATCGAAAGAGTTGCTGCCGATTAAAATATCGTCCATGTAGTGCAGCATGTCGCCTTTCTCTATACGTTTTTGGAGTTCTGCCATAAGTCGATTGAAAACTGCTTCTTCAGTCCAAACGGCATGCGTTTGAACTCGTAGAGCCCATCGGTGGTTAAGAAAGCGGTGAACTTTCGGCTTTCGGGTGCCATTGCTATCTGGTAAT
>NW_023458701.1:71178-72964 GCF_013731165.1 Rhagoletis pomonella
GGGGGTCTCCACACTGGGACCTTATTTACATCTTTTTGTGACTACACCACTTACCCATACAAATTGACAAAAAACGAAGCTTAAGAAGACTTACAGCCCAAAATATTTTTTTAGAGTTGCCATCTGTTTGAAAATTTTAATTAAATTTAATTTATAAGATAAATTGAATATTGCAATATGGGTATCAAACTGAAGAGGTTTGGGAAATTTTATTGCCGAAAATATTTTTAGGGGATTTGCCAACTACTTGAAAAATTTTATTCATTTAAATTTGTAAAATAAATGAAATATTACAATACGGACATTAAACTAAAGAGGATTAGGAAGCTTACTTTTGAAAATACTTTTGAAGTTGTAATTCAGTTAAATTTATAAGATAACTATATTCAACAATTTTTATTGAGCTTAAGGCCATTTTTTTAATGAAAAACTTATTGTGGAAAAGCAAAAATAATTTTGAAAAAATGGTACAAGTGATAGCTATTTCGGAAATGTTGTTGGTTTTGTAAATAATTCTATTTTTGTTTTTATAAAATAACCTAAATGTTGCCATATGGGAATCAAACGAAACTATTTGAGAAAAATAAAATTGCAACAGGCCGATATCTGTACATAATAGATGTTAAAGAAAAATTAATAGATTAACAGAAGCCAAATCTAAAATTTTTATAATTTTGGTCTGTCAGTATGTTTGTAAGCGCATCACGCAAAAACTAATGTATATAATTTAATGCAGTTTTCACCGATGTACATATTGCTAAAGCTCTAATTAGAATCAATTTTTTTGTTTTAGTTCATCGTGGATCCATTATTCCTAGGTATTTGAATGTAGTAACTTTTCCAGTGCGTCGTTGTTTATATTTAGAGTTAGCAACGGACTGTTCTCAAAATTGCGGCTTGATATAAGAAACTTAATTTTATTGACATTCAATTAAGTGTGTCCAAGCATAACCAATCGGAATTTTTTTGGAACTTCTGTGTGGAAGGTTTTTGGCTAATTAAATCAAAACTTTTTGTTGTTGCTGCCAAAGAATTAAAAAATCTGAGACGTCATGCTTTACACTTTCTTAGTTCTTTGTACAATGTATTTCACTAAACTACTAAACGGCTGCACCGATTTGGTTCATATTTGGAACATATGCCAGCACCTTGAAAATAAATATGCCGACCAAAAATTTACTCGGTATGTAGCTCGGCATATTCCTAAAATTCTTATACAGACTGAAACGTAAAAACCCAATATATCTCTAAAACCAATTACGCTGGGAAACTGAAACTTAGCACTGATGCATATATTGCAAATGCATTGGTAAAGGGGGCGTGGCACCGTCCATACAAACTGAACTTCTCATATAGCTTATCTCTGGAACCGCTTACGCTAACGTCCTGAAATTCGACACAGCTTTATATTTTATCAATACCGTACTTATGGCGAAAAGTGGTAAGTAATGGAAAAGAGGGGGGGCACCCCCATGCTTCTCATTTTACTTACCTCTGGAAACGCGCACGTCAACTTTCTGAAATTTGGCACAACTACATAAGTTATCATTACCGTACTTATGGCGAAAAGTGGTAATTATTGGAAAGGCTGGGTCGATATACGTTTACGTAAACGCGCAAGTACCATTCGATTGGAAACCATTTTCTCCTAGACTCCTAAATCCCATTGAACTATTGCATCTTTGTTTTTATTTTTAGTAAAAGTAAAAATTTATGTTAAAATTTTGAAGAATTTTTTAAAATTTTTCACAAAGAATAGAGCTTTGATTTCACGAGTTTCGCTATA
>NW_023458701.1:73064-81050 GCF_013731165.1 Rhagoletis pomonella
AAATTTTTCACAAAGAATAGAGCTTTGATTTCACGAGTTTCGCTATAGACTGTCCTATCTACATACCTATATACATAAAATGATAGCCGTGTTCGTTGTTCGGACTAAACTCAAAAACCAGAGTTCCGTCAGATTGTCGGAGGTTATCTTACATACATATGTACATGGTCCTTGCAAGATCATAGAAAAAGATTACGCATGCTTGGCAGAGATCTCACAAGTGGAAATAAGGCCATCTGTAAAGCTGATGAAACCGAAAGGGATTGGTATTCCATATGGTATCACAGCGTTACTATTATGTGTGAGGAGTATACTGCGCCTTATTGGTTTTAACTTAAACCAAAAATTTTGACTTCACAGACTATTTTTGCTTTTAAACGCTCTTTTGCCAATGCAAAAGTTCTTATTAAACGCTGCGAAGTAAGCGGGCATTGGCTAGTTATCAATAAATGTATTAAAACTTATACACAATGTTTCTATTATTTCATATTTTAACCAAATACTGTCCTCCAACAATCCATCTGGAATACGCCCCGTGTTGCCGTATGGCAACGGCCGATATCGGAAGAACTATACTACTCCCAAAGTTTTAGTCATATTTTTTCCTTTACTTTAACGCTACCTTTACCCTGTATATAGGTGAAACCTAAAAAAATCTAAAATAAATTAATCTGGGACAATTTGGATTAATACGGAATACGAGTAGGTATCGATAATTTAGGTCAGATATTTTTCAGGCATCGATACATTTTTTCGATACTACTTCCAAGTAAAAGTATCGATACTTGCGGTGACAGGTAATAAGATCAACGGAAATAAGGTCAATTGACTTTATTTCCCACCTTGGTGCGTAATAAAGTCAATTGACATTATTACCTTTTTAAAAACGAAATAAAATCAATTGACATTATTTCTCTTTCAAACATTAAATTTGCTTAGCTTCGCGGCGGGCCGCGTCAGCGCGCCACACCGCGTGCGTCGCGCTCGCGCTCGCGCCCCGCGTACCCCGCGCGTCCGGCCCTCCCCGTCTCCCGACGTGCTGTAGCGCAGGTAGATTAATTTTTTGTAAACGTTAAAATAAAATTTTTATATATTTTAAACATCGAGGGCTTATATTCAATAATACCCCCTATCTGCACACTTTTCACAAAGATGAGATTCTGATATAAAAATCCACCTAAGCTTTAACTGTCATCAGTGATATTAATGCTACCTTATATAACGACAGGTAATAAGTCCCAGATGGTTTCTAAAATCAGAAATTAGTTTTTGTGCAAATTGCAGATAGAGGGTATTAATGAATTCAAGCCCTCGATATTTCACATTTTTATATTTGTAAGTTATTGGAAGCAGGGATGCCAACTTGGCTCAAACCGTGCCATTTGTTCCTATTTTATTTCAAATGGCACTTAATTTTTCAATTTGGCACAAAATGCCAAAATGGCACTTTTGTAAAAAAAATAACATTTCAATACATTTTTGTGAAATCCTTTGCGTGCACTTCTTTTTCTCAACTAAAATTTTCTAATTTATAAAGGCTATTCAACTGGTTTATCTTATTTTATCATTGCACTTTTGTTTTGAAAATGAGGCTTTATTTTATTGCTAAATGTGAATGATTAAAAGGAATTACACCTTTTTTGGCACTTTTATTTTTCTATTTGGCACATTTTAGCACTTTTTTTATCCTCAATATGGCACCTCAAAACTAAGGAGAGTTGGCAGCCCTGATTGGAAGATTTCTGCTGTGTTTTGAGGCAACAACTTGTCTGCAGTAAAAAAGCATATAATTTGTGTTTCAAAAGTGTGTGAAAACCAATCCATTAACTTATATGATCTCGGTTCCGATATTAAATAATCAATAATTGTTTATACCCGCATTTTGGCACATTGGCTCGTTGAATGTGCCATCTAATAAATAGTGTCGTCGTTCTCCTTAGCTGCTTTTAAATGACTGCTGGCGGAGACATAAATACAGTGTAAGAAAATCCTTTTTCTAGAATTGTTTCCTTATAGAAAGGTTGGGTTCTTTTCCACCTTAGACATTCCGAATTCGTTCAAAATATGCTAATTTAAAACACAGAATTCTTTCAGTGCTCCTCCGGGGTTTTTGGACATGTACTGTTTCTTCAATTTAATAGTGTTCGCTTTATTTTTGTAGAAACGAAAAATGTTTTGCATGTTATGGATCATTTCTCCACTCTTTCTTCAAAAATTTCTCGTATTCCAGCTGTACGCAGGCGTTTAGTTTTTCGCATCGTGTTTTTACATATTCGTAATTTATATTCTTTTTTTAATAGAATCAATTGGAGGTAGTTCATGATTGTGTGTGGATTAATATCACAACACTGAGGATTTGGCAAAAGCCTTTTTCATCTATTAAAAAACAACACTTACGGGGCAATGTTTATTGTAAGAACAACATTTTTTTCTATGAATCGACACACTTTAAGCATTGTTGACGCTATTTCCATTTGAATGAGGAAATAGCGTCAATGACTTTATTTCCAAATTTTTGTTGACTTTATTTCGCTTTTGAAAAGGTAATAATGTCAATTGACTTTATTTCGCACCAGGGTGGGAAATAAAGTCAATTGACCTTATTTCCATTGACCTTATTACCTGTCACCATACCTGCATGGTATCGTTTCATCCCTACAGACAACAGCCAACATCAAAAAACATTTGCAGACAGCTCACAAAAATTATTTGTTTTTTTGGTTGAAGGTGTTTCATATTTTTTCCATATAAAAGTATGTTCGACAATTTCCATTTATATGGAATACCAGAAAAAAAAAAATTTAACGGGATTTTATAGCAGCTTGAAACTTGTACTTCATACTATAATTAAACTGTCTACAAAACTGCATACCAAAATTCTGATTAAAAAGTTTGAAATTTTGGTGAAAATAAGCATAATTTTTCTAATTTTTGTACAAAGTATGAAATATGAATTTATATGGTGTTTGTTGTAGTGATGCCACATGTTTTTTCGAAAATCCTTACCATCACCCGAAAAAATCTCTACTTTTCCTTACGCCCAAACAAAAAAGTACCTACAATATTTTTGTTCCAGCAGCGTTAATAAAATTTTCAAAATTAAAGCACATTTACATGAGACGGCTTTATAAGGATTTCAACGTCGCTTTCAACAAGACTTTTATGAAAACCTCATTAAGGCACAATTAAAAAAATGAAATCAGTTACGTAGATTGAATAAAAATACGGATTTGTTTTAAATATGGGTGGTTCCAGTGAAAGGCCACCGCGTAACAAAATTAAAAGTCCTGTATGTAACTTATTTTTATTCCGATTTGGCTGCTATTTATAATATATATTGGTTATGTAAGCAGAAACATTTTTGCCAAAAATGGTCTCGTTAGGTGGCGCCAGGGTCGAGATATTTTTAAAAATCGTATTTATGCTCTGATTTGTTTCACATTCGGCATGTTTAGTTGAAACGTAATAAGAGATAGATTTCCAAAAAAAAAATTAAGCTGGTGGCGCTTAGCTTATGTCAAAACAAAAAGTGCGCTCCACACAAAATTCATATTTTCTTCATTCAATTCATATGTTCTTTCAAGAACAATATTCACAAAAATGTTTCAATGGAAATTTGACTAACGTAACGCCAGGTAACGTAACGTCAGATAGTTCAACTGATTAAACATAAAGCAGAAAAGATTTCTACATTTAAAGACTTGGGAAATTAGCCTTAAACATTTCCAATATTTTTACAAAAACTTTTTTACAAATAATCTTGCCCACTTCGCAGAGTTTTGCGATTTTATAATCGAAGTCAAAATCCACTTCACACCAGCGCGTATGTTTACTAATATCTTCAAATCGCTACTACCAACGCACACTGGGGCTTCTTTATAGAGGGCGATGCTCAAAACTCATTTTTCGAAAGTTGGTATTAAAGATAAAAAAATATATACCAGCAGAGTCATAACAAACTAGCAAATCTCGTGTATAAACATTGGTCTCCAAACTATTACCAGTTGCCGCGTACAACAGCTCAAAGGTAACTTTTCAGTCAGAAATTTTTTTTTCCGATATCGAAGGCGAGTTCATAAGTGTTATTAAAGGCTGTCTTATTATGTTTAAGGTTACTATTAAATTAGAAGGAACTATGTCGTTGAATAAGCAATGTGTGCTGATTGTTTTACAACTTTACATCATTACATAATTTCAATGGTTTCTGAGATATAAGGAAAAAAATTTAATAAACAATTTTTTTTCATAGTGAATTTTTAAATTCGTTTTTTTCCAAAATGCGCAAGGTTCTTTTTCCGAATCTTTTTTTGTTATAACCGCAAGTCTTTATATATAAGTAAACTTAAACGATTTGCTTGTGCGTTGCGCATTTTTGAGAAAAATATGTTTTAACGAGAACTTATTAATATTTGTCAGGCACATTTTGTCATTATTTTATGAAAAATATGTTCCAAGTGGGAGTGTTTTAAGAAAAATTCAAACTAATGGAAGAGAATGGTATATACCGTATGTATTTATTCTTTATTTCAATACTGTTAACTTTTATTCCAGACGGAACCATTTTATACATTAAAAATCGGGATTTGTGTGAAATATTTTTTAAAAGCCCGTCTAAATTACTACAATGCAAGTTCAGAGATGTGGAACCATATATTTCAGGCTAAACCAGCTGCCCAGCTTCGGAAAGAAAGAAGTTGCAAATATGTTTGCGCAATTTCAAGAGCTACATTA
Organism: Rhagoletis pomonella; assembly: GCF_013731165.1. NCBI lineage: Eukaryota > Metazoa > Arthropoda > Insecta > Diptera > Tephritidae > Rhagoletis > Rhagoletis pomonella. The sequence goes on from NW_023458701.1 coordinate 77,796, forward strand.
TCTTAAAATGGATCGGATGCGTTAGACACAAAAATAGATTTTATGAATCGGAAAAAGCGTGGTTAGAAAAAACTTGTCAATTTGTGGGGTATCACACCGAAAGAAGGAAGGCCCACTAAAGACTTTAGGGAATTTAGTGACCAGTCAAAACGTAGGAAAACGTCCTAGCTTCGTCAAGATTATTCCCACGAACAATTAACGTTCACAGCACAAATGAGCCTGCGAGCTAGTGGAAAGCGCAGTGAAGCCAAACAAGTTCTCGACACAATTAACCCCCATCTGAAGAAACTTCTCTGAACTGCCGCATGTTTTTTTCGAATCACGAATTTTCACGAAGATTTCAAAGCGTATCGTGAACGTTTTAGCCGAAAAACTTCAAGGAAAGCTAACCTTGAAGATGTATTTAATCGTCTACTTTATTCTTCTGATCCTCATGTTACGAGTTTAAGACCTTTACAAACAGTAAAAAGAAAATCATTTGATCCAGAAGTAAAATACATGCTTTTAGAAGAGAATTTCGAATATACACAACCTGAATCTGATGATTATATAGACGAATAAAATTTTTATCGTGCCTTGTACCGTTTTGTTATTGTTTCTATTTTAAGTAATCTTTATGGCCCGTTACCATAATTACAATTATCAATGTACAATGAGTTAGTTTTTCAGTGTTTAGAACACGAAGTGACTTATTGGAAATAGTGGATGATCTGGGTTTATTATTTTTCTCTACATATTTTTCAATTTAACAAGAAAAAAAATGTTGAACAGTGTTAGTACAGAAAATAATGAAATAATATTATAAAAATAATATTATATTTCCGTTTTGGATGTGTCTTCGTAGTTTTCAGGAGAAAAATCCAGTTACAGACTTTTGAGCACCAACTTGTATGAGGCATCCCCATTGTGCAACGGTTGTAATTTTTTTTTTACTGAATAGACCTTTTTAAAATTTTCACTTGTCACGTAACGAGTGTAACGTAACTTCAGTTTGGAAATACCCGTATACATACCCATATTTTTATTTCAATATAACACATACATATGATCTTTATATAAATAAATCACAGTGTGGGTTTATTAGAAAAGAAAACATAAACCAATTTATTTATGAAAAAACATCAAAAGCAAAAAAAATATAAATGAGGAAATTTTAATGATGGTGATATACGAGCCGCAGTCAACTCATTCGTCTGCCAAAAATTACCGAATCATGCAAATATTTATTCACATTTCAAAAATTTCCTACATTTTAAGTTATATCAAAAATCTGCCCCTTTTCCCTACGTACGCATTTTTCAAGCCAAAAATCCCTACATGTAGAGAATTTTCCCTACATGTGGCATCACTGGTTTGTTGTATACCAGCTAGACTTTTATAAAAAAATAATAAACATTAAATAAACACAAGACAAATGCCAAATACCAAAACCGGTCAAAATATCTCTATTCTTTTATTTTGTGGACCACTATTTGTACATATGTACATACATACCTAGCATATAAGTTCTTATGCATTGAGTGCAAAAGTGTGTATTTTACTTAGTACAAAACGAAATGAAATTTTATGTTCCTAAATATTTCTTGCTTAGCACCATATAAAAAGGTGTTTTATGTATTGTGCTACATTTTTACACATACATATGTATGTACATCGGTACGTGAAAAAAAAATTGGAATCGGTCGAACTCTAGTTACACATTCATACCCTGCAGGGAAATCGCGGACTAGTGAAGCAAATTTCTAGTTCCGTACTAGGTCTTTATCGCCAAAAAGGAACTAGTCCGATAGGAACTTGATCCCCACCAGTCCTAAATCGGCGAAATGTGGTACTTTTAAAAAACTATTTTTTTCAGTTTTTTCACTAGAAATATATATCTAAAGTGACGAATTTAAAAATGGTTCGGAACTATAGAAAAAGGGATGCAGAACGAACTAGATCTTATTTGTCGAATTTAGGACTAGTTTGGAACTATCGAATAAGGGATGCAGCGGGGGGCTCTTTACTTTACATATATATGTGTTCGGCGGCTTTTTCGTTCAAATACGCTTCTATTCTGTGCTTCGCAGATGCTTTTTCATAGCTTGGTAATACAAAACTAAAATTTGTGTTAACATTTCAACATCTTGGGACCGTCTGGAATCTAAGAAATAACAGCGAGCACCTCTGCAAACTCAGTTACAGCTAAAGGTATGTAAACGTACATTTCTTACAATCATTAAAACAAATTTAATTTCAAATTGAAAACACATTTCTTCCAAAATAACTTAAAATCGCACACACGGAAAAACCAAAAACATTGAAAAATCATGATACTTTTTTCTTTCGTCTGCCGATTTTATAACTGGTTCGGTACTATAGAATTTAGGACTAGTTCGGAACTATCGAAAAAGGAATGCAGCGGGGGGGCAATTGACACTTCCTAGGACATCGCCATGTTAAATTCGCCGGTTGATTGCATGCAAAAGAGATTTATCGCGAACCAGTACTGGGTCTAAATGTACTAGAAGCGCACCAGTTCAGAACTAGAGATTTTCCCCACAGGGTATGTACATACATACATTCGTATGGGCAATGAATGCTGTATACCAAAATGTAAACGCCAAAAATATCTCCCGTACAACGTCTTTCAATATTTTCGCGATAAGCTTTTGTGAGTGACCGCGAATGGATTACTTGCATCTTTTTTTTTCATTATGAGAGGCCGACATCGGCAATGCTCGGAATTCTCATATTCGAGTGGGCAGAAATGTCTTTGTTTTTTCGTTTGCGAATGAAAAAGAGCGGAACATTTTTTGTTGATCGCATTCCGAATGTGAGAGCTGATAAACTTGTTTGCATTTTTCACTCTGGATAAAAGAATGCAAAATTAGATTTGGAATATTATCGATCATGATCAGAGGTGGGCACGACCCCAAACAAGCGTGAGCTAAAAGTGAGAATGTGTTAGTGTTTCCAATTTATTTTCATGCTGTCGCGTTCTCATCGTTACGCTCTCGCTTCTCGTCCTTAAGCTCATTGACACAAATAAAAATATTGTTGTTGCTTTCACTGCACAACGAAAAAATTGAGAGCGAGCGAGAGCACTGAACCGCATGACCAATCCGTACAAATTTGACCACCCCGCTGAGTCCCAAGAATGATAGAATACAAGATTGCGCCAATTGAGCTGAGAGCAACCGGGCGTGACTCAACAAATACTAGAATGAGAGAGCAAGACAAACTCGACAAGAAAAGCAGGAAGCATCGAACAAA
>NW_023458701.1:81150-83569 GCF_013731165.1 Rhagoletis pomonella
AGAGAGCAAGACAAACTCGACAAGAAAAGCAGGAAGCATCGAACAAAAGGCAGTATTCCCAAATTTTGAATTTGAAAAAACACCAAATTTTTATTGGTGTATTTAATGGACTTTATATGCATTCATAACTTTATAGTAAGGATGCCGATTCAAGTAAATAAAAATCAATGTTTCTTGCACGACGGTCGATTTCTTCTGGTATGATTGAAAGTGCTGCCACATATTTTGTTGTCGCTTATGATTGTCACTGTGCCATGATTTTGTTAAAAGTTGCTTAGCACACCTACGATTGCTCTAAATTTTGCTTCCATTTTTTTAAGACTTATAAATTTGGTGTCTTCAAACTAAAAACAAAAGCACCAAACTCAAAAGTTTTTGCGTTTTAAATACTCACTAAATTTGGTTCGAAAATCACGAAGTTGGCAACAGTGAATACCCTGTAGGGAAACGAACTAGTGCGGAACTGGTTCGGTTCTAGGCCGCTTGGAACCATGACTAGTACGCGTTAATTCTCTTTTGCATGCTAGCGACTGGCGAATTTAACATTGCAATGTCCTAGGAAGTGTCAATTGTCCCCCGTTGCATCCCTTTGGCTGTAGTTCCAAACCAGTTCTAAATTCGACAGATGAGATCTAGTTCGTTTTGCATCCCTTTTCTATAGTTCCGAACCAAATCCAAATTCGACAGATGAGATCTAGTTCGTTCTGCATCCCCTTTTCTTTAGTTCCAAACCAGTTCCTAATTAGACAGATGAGATCTAGTTCGATCTGCATCCATTTTTTATACTTCCCAACCTGTTATAAATTCGTCACCTTAGATCTACATTTCTAATCAGGCTTGTCGAAACATTCCCCTTCTATATTAAATACGATCGGTTGAAGGAAGGACAATACAATCACAAATGTTTAAACGCATTTATTAAAAATTTATAAACCACATTTGTAGTAGTAGTAGTATTAAACTTAAGTAATAAGTAAAAAACAAAAGTGAGTTCTGCTTAAAAGTAAAAATATTAGTTCACTTTGTCTTACTTGTCTAAATTTAAGCATATTGATTTTTAAGTAAATTCAGTTCTTTTTAAGCTTATATGTATATGAAGTACTTCGAAAGTTTTTGTCGTACTTAACTTAAATAAGATATACAGTCAGTCAATAAAGTTTAGGTACAGTGAAGTTTTTACAATACCGGCAACTATTTTTTAAATATTTTATTTTCCCCTAATTTTTTATAAAAATATGGTTAATTCTACACCAAAAACCCCAAAAATCAGAGTTCCAAACCTTATGCAAAATTAAAGAGAACTGCGAATTTCCATCCAAGTATTGCAATTTACACTCTTTAGAAAAAAGTTAAGTACTCAGTTATTAGCCCATTCAATTTTAATACAACAAAGTGCAAGTTTGAGGTAGCTAGGACTTACCATTGATATTTAGCAATTTTTTTTTGTTATTTGGTAAGTCCTCGCTTCCTCACACTTGCACTTCATTATACTAAAATTGAATGGACTAAAAAACTTTTTCTAGAGAGCGTAAATAGAAAGTGAATTTTTTAATCAAATTTTGCAGAATTTTCTTAAATTTTGCACAAGGTTTGGAACTCTGATTTTTGGGGATTTTGTTGTAGAATTGACCAAATTTTTATAAAAAATTACCGAAAACTAAAATATTAAAAAAATAGTTGCCCGTATTGTAAAAAATTCGTTGTACCTAAACTTTATTGACTGACTGTATTAAGGTAGCTGTGATGGATTGCATAAAAAAACTTAATTTGTCTTTTCTTAAAAAAAAGGTAACTCTGGTGGCTTGCATTTTTAAATAAATTTAGTGAGAAAGTGGTAATTATTTTGACCCTTTTTTTTAAATGCCTCTTTTTCTGCAACTGCATTGCCTTTCTCAATTGTCCTTCAGAATCTTGGCCTTTGTTTATGGAATCACTAAGTATAATGATTATTATGCAACTCAAAAACTATACCAGCCTGATAACCGACGTATCCTTTTGAGAGGTAGCCGCACCCTTATAAAAGGAATAAGACCCAAACTTTTCAGGTAAAAATTTCAGTAGGCTGCGTCTTTATGGCTTTTTCAATTTTATAAATTATCATTATTTTTAAGTCGAAAAATAAAACTGAAAATTAATGATAATCTCTGCGCGAAAAAAATAAAAATCATAAAATAATCATTACTTGTAATCCCAAAAATAAAAATCAAATAATAATTATTTCCGTTTGAGCGAAAAAATAAAACTCAATAATAATTCATAAAATAATGATTAAATGCTGATTTAAATTATTTTACTCATGCTCATTTTACACCTTCCCTGCTTTTAAAATTTAAAATAGAATAGTTTAGTGAAAGTACCACATTTCACTGCTTTTGGACTGGTGCGGAACTAGTTACTATCGGACTGGTACGTTTTTGGC
>NW_023458701.1:83669-96031 GCF_013731165.1 Rhagoletis pomonella
AAAACCCCAAAAATCAGAGTTCCAAACCTTATGCAAAATTAAAGAGAACTGCGAATTTCCATCCAAGTATTGCAATTTACACTCTTTAGAAAAAAGTTAAGTACTCAGTTATTAGCCCATTCAATTTTAATACAACAAAGTGCAAGTTTGAGGTAGCTAGGACTTACCATTGATATTTAGCAATTTTTTTTTGTTATTTGGTAAGTCCTCGCTTCCTCACACTTGCACTTCATTATACTAAAATTGAATGGACTAAAAAACTTTTTCTAGAGAGCGTAAATAGAAAGTGAATTTTTTAATCAAATTTTGCAGAATTTTCTTAAATTTTGCACAAGGTTGCGAACTCTGTCGAAGATCGGAAGAGCGTCGACAGGAAACAAATTTTTATAAAAATTACCGAAAACTAAAATATTAAAAAAATAGTTGCCCGTATTGTAAAAAATTCGTTGTACCTAAACTTTATTGACTGACTGTATTAAGGTAGCTGTGATGGATTGCATAAAAAAACTTAATTTGTCTTTTCTTAAAAAAAAGGTAACTCTGGTGGCTTGCATTTTTAAATAAATTTAGTGAGAAAGTGGTAATTATTTTGACCCTTTTTTTTAAATGCCTCTTTTTCTGCAACTGCATTGCCTTTCTCAATTGTCCTTCAGAATCTTGGCCTTTGTTTATGGAATCACTAAGTATAATGATTATTATGCAACTCAAAAACTATACCAGCCTGATAACCGACGTATCCTTTTGAGAGGTAGCCGCACCCTTATAAAAGGAATAAGACCCAAACTTTTCAGGTAAAAATTTCAGTAGGCTGCGTCTTTATGGCTTTTTCAATTTTATAAATTATCATTATTTTTAAGTCGAAAAATAAAACTGAAAATTAATGATAATCTCTGCGCGAAAAAAATAAAAATCATAAAATAATCATTACTTGTAATCCCAAAAATAAAAATCAAATAATAATTATTTCCGTTTGAGCGAAAAAATAAAACTCAATAATAATTCATAAAATAATGATTAAATGCTGATTTAAATTATTTTACTCATGCTCATTTTACACCTTCCCTGCTTTTAAAATTTAAAATAGAATAGTTTAGTGAAAGTACCACATTTCACTGCTTTTGGACTGGTGCGGAACTAGTTACTATCGGACTGGTACGTTTTTGGCAAAAAAAAGAACTAGTACTGAACTAGAAATCTGGTTCACTAGTTCGTGTTTTCTCTACAGGGTATAAACAAAAGTATTGTGTGACGTCAGCGAATGAGTGGATGCTGTCAAATCGACGAAGAGAGGGTTAGCGGTCCGCGAATGACGCCATCTTCGTTTTTTGCATCGTGGCTGAGACCGAATCAGGTCGGTGTTATGCAGACAAACTTTTGTTTGGCAAATTAAATGGCGGCTGCGTAGTTTGCTCGGAGGTGGTTATGTCGAGTTTGGCACAGGGTTGCACGCTGATTGTGATTTTCATGGCTATTGCCAAACAGAAATACAAATTTCAGATGTACATATCGCACACGAATTAATATTTTTTATGATATTGTATAGGCCATTAACTGTGGCCTAAGCTTTAAAGCTCCACAGCATAAATTCAGTTCTCTGTCATCCGGTATCACTGGAATTTTTGTGTATAACAACAATTGGCGCAACAAAATTAGTTTGCTGTGAGAGTCGCCAAACTTGCTCTCTCCGAGTCTGCTGCAACAACAATTGCACGCAGTTTGCCAACAAAATTTCTGAAAAACACCAACCTCACTGATCAAAAAAGGGTTGGCTTGTGAATACAATTTACTATTTCTTTCTTTTCGTAGCGAAATTGAGTATTTTTCATACTAGTGCGATTCATAAAACGTCGCAAAGTGGTATTTTTTGCGAAATGGCATTGTTGTGAACAAAGGTGTATGAACGACCTATCGCATCTCGGGATTGCAAATGTAAAATTAAATTTTTCTTGGAGTATTTGAAGACAATAAAAAACATGTAATGATTGCCAGCTCAAATACTGTGACAATGTCGCAATTTTGTCGCTAGAATGTTTCCACACAAAAGTAATCAGCAGCAAATTTTGCGACAAATGCGACATTTGGAACAACTTTGCGGCGTTTCATGAATCCCATCAATTTTTCTCCTTTTAGTTGCAGAATGGTACATTTTTGCTGCAGATGTATACAAAGCAGTACATATGTTGTTTTGTTTGCTTTTAACATGTTTTTATACACGATGCAGAAAATGAAGGTGGCGCCATTTGCAGACCGCTAACCCTCTCTTCGTCGATTTGACAGCATCCACTGATTCGCTGACGTCAAACAATATTTTTGTTTACATCCACTTCATGATTTTCGCACCAAATTTATTGGGTATTCAAAACGCGAGTTTGGTGCTTGGTGCGTTTTTGGTGCTTTTATTTTTAGTTTGAGGACACCAAATTTATAAATCTTAAAAAAAATTTAAGCAAACTTTATAGCAATCGTAGGTGTGGTAAGCAACTTTACAAAAATTTAAACAAAATCATGGCACAGTGACAATCATAAGGGACAACGAAATATGTGGCAGCATTTTCAATCATACCAGAAGAAAGCGACCGTCGTGTAAGAAACATTGGCCCGTAGTTATAGACAAGTTAGAGGTAGGTTTTGACATTTAAAACTGTATATTAAGATAGACACTCTTTTAACACTGTCATAGTCAACTTAAGAGACCTTTTAACTTTAAAACGGCGTTTTAAATTTAAAATGAGGTTGACGAGGTTTTTAAATCTTAAAAGCGTACTCTAAGTAGACGTTTTCCTATCAAAATTTGCGGAGAAAATACAAAAGTGGTCTTAATTTGAAGAATATGCTTCCCCATTAAAGGATATTTCGAGATTTTGCGATTTTGGATGATACAATCGCAACCAGAAATAGGAAAACGTACAAGGAACGCCAAGACCCTTTTCAAATGAAAAAGGAGGACCGCAAGCAGGTCTTTTCAGCAGCAGTCCAAATAACTTCACGTATTCATTTCACTTCCTATAAAAATTAAATTGTTTACGTTAATAAATTATATTTTACAAACATTTGTTATTTACTTACAGTTTGCTGCGCCATTTTCAAAATTATTTATAAAAGTCAGTTGACACAGGGCGAACTTGCTAAAATAACATAGTTTTCCTAATGCCGATTGGTTACTTTTTTCATTTTATATTAATGGCCCTGTTTTGTGTCAATCTAGCAAAAACCTGCCTCTAACATGTCTATAACTGACTAAAACTTAAAGCCTGCTCTAAACTTAAAGATTAATTTTAACTAGAAGAGGTTTTAACTTTCGACTATAACTACGGGCCATTGATTTTTATTAATTTGAATCGGCATCCTTACCATAAAATTATGTATTCATATAAAGTCCATTAAATACACCAATAAAAATTTGGTGTTTTTTCAAATTCAAAATTTGGCAATACTGCCTTTTGTTCGATACTTCCTGCTTTTCTTGTCGAGTTTGTCTTGCTCTCTCATTCTCTGGTATTTGTTGACGTCACGCCCGGTTGCTCTCAGCTCAATTGGCGCAATCTTGTATTCTATCATTTTATGTTTTTATACACATACATTTACCGCTTCTTATTTTTTTCGTCATTTCATAACACAAATGTAAAAAGTAGTAAAAAAATATACAAATAAATACAACTGAGCCAAAGAAATACGCTGGTCATTTGATCCTTTACATAACATCATGTTAGTCAAAGAGAGAGAGAGAGAGAAAAATAAGCGAAAAAGTGCCATGACCACCCTTAGGGGAAAATCTCTAGTTCTGAACTGGGGCGCTTCTAGTACATTTAGACCCAATGCTGGTTCGCGATAAATCTCTTTTGCATGCAAACAACTGGCGAATTTAACATGGCGATGTCCTAGGAAGTGCCAATTGCCCCACGCTGCATCCCTTTTTCGATAGTTCCGAACTACCCCTAAATTCTATAGTTCCGACCTACTCCTAAATTCTATTAAATTAAATTTGTTTGAATGATTGTAAGAAATGTATGTTAACATGCCTTTGGCTGTAGCTGAGTTTGCAGAGGTGCTTGCTGTTATTGGGTAGATTCCAGACGGCCCCAAGATGTTAAAATGTTAACATAAACATTTGCTTTGTATTGCCAAACTATGAAAAAGCATCGTGCGAAGTGCAGAATGGAGCATATTTGAACGAAAAAGCTGCCAAATGCATATCTATGTAAAGTAAACAAGCCCCCACTGCATCCCTTTTTCGATTGTCCCGAACTAGTTCTAAATTCGACAGATAATATCTAGTTCGTGCTGCGTCTAGGGTTGCCAACCGCACTATAATATACAGTATTGTACTATTTTCAGGGTCTGCGTACTATATATTGTTGGAAAAAAATATAGTATACAAAAATACTATATTTCTTCAATTATAAATATAAATATATTTCAGTCATTTGTAAGAAGGAAATGTTTTAAAATGGATGACATTTATACTGAAGTATCAATATTAATATAAATTTTACGAAAAAGTTTTACTTAGGCAATTTTAACTTTACAATTCCAAAATTTAATTTCTTTGCTTTTGTAAAATGCAAGAAGCAGCATGTAAAGAGCTATTTTTCTCACTGACAAATTGTTACAAGTAAGAATTTAGCCAATAAAATCTTGCAACTTCCTTTCAAATTTTTCCTCTCCCAACTTCTCCTACTTTGCAAATTTCATGCAAGCTTTTGCGTACAAAAACGCCACAAGATGATAATTTGTAACAATTGTTACGAACTGTCATAAACTAGTACATAAACATACATAGCTTATATTTTATGACAATCGATCATTGGAGCGACGTACTAGATGTCCTTTTCTACAATAAGGTATTGTCGCCAACATTTTTTCGCTCTACTTTTTTGGCAACTATTCATGTTTTAGGGTTGCCAGATTTCTTATGCGCGAAATCAGTACGTTAGACCTTTTCTTGCTACAAAAATCAGTACATTTTTATTCAAAGCAAAATTATGAATGGGCACGTTCAGAAGGCGCAACAGCTCAGTAACTGTTGCAATTGCACCTTCTCAACGCGTCGTTTTGCACTTCTGATCAACTGAACAGTTGCGTGTTAGATGATCGTAATATTTTTATGATCATTTGAGGCAACATGTTGTGTGTTTTGAATTTGACAGCTAATGTATCAAGCCGTTCAGAAGGCGCATTATGATCACTGATTTTTTTAGCAACGGTTGCGCTCACCTTCTGCGCCTTCTGAACCTACCCAATGTAAGTTACATATAATCAGGGTTTGAAAAACTGTCAGCACAGCAGCAACGGCACTTTTATTTTTCTTTTGCTTCGCTTTGAAATTTTTGATTTTCATTCGAACGGCTTCGCTTTTGCTGAGATTTTGAAAATTGTATTCTTTTTATCGGCAGTTTATTGAAAAAATGTATTGCTTCCGATTTACTGTGATTGTGCTTTTGCTGTGCTGTGATATGCTTGACTGTGTTGTACACATGAAGTTTTGCAGCATGGTGTATATCTACATATATACATACATAATAAATATGATTTAGCTGACTCGCCAGGAGAGAGGACTACCCAGAGTGTACGGATTTGGCAATTTCGCGCCAATTTGGCGATTTTTTTTAGATATTTGCGCGTAAAAATTTAGGAAATCGCCATTGGCAATTCGCGCCAATTTGGCGATTTTTTCCCTTAAAATAAATTTTTTCCAATTATAAAAATATGGAAAACTTAGTTTTCCACGATAATTTTACAGAAGAGGCTAATGAACTGCGTAATACACTTGACTTAAGAAGCATATTAAAAGACTGTCAAAAATGTTTAATCTCCCTAATCGAAGAACTCTTGAAACGATTACCTAGTCAAATAAATACTTTTGAAAAAGCTTTGATTTTGTCACCAGAAAAGTGTGTGAATCACAAGAGGGCGAGTTTCAGGGACCTGCCAATTCACTATTTGACTTTGAAGCAAAGAAAAGCAGCGGAAACTGAATATCTAATCTTTTAACTTTCCCATGGAATAACTTTTCTCAGAACAATTCCATCCGACTCTGAAAAATTTTGGATACTTGCTTACGTAGTGAAACCCGCAACGGACAATAAAACGTTTGGAAATATAAGTAAATTCATATTGTTATCCTTGCCGGACTTACATGCTATGTTGAGCCCGTTTTTTCGTAATGAATTCAACAAGAACTAAGTTTCGAAATATCGGATGAGGTTGGAAGGCCTTAATTCAACAGTTCGAATAACCGGTCTATTCTGCACGTCATCAAAGATTTTGTAACCGGAAAATTTTATTACCAAAAATAATATATGACAACAACAGATATGTAAACCATTCAGACACTATTGGTGATTTTGAAGAAATTGTGGAAATAGCTGATCTCGCCTTATTATAGGTTTTTATTTAATTTTTAGCGCCGAGCTCTTAAAAACGAATTGTGAGATTAATCAATTAATATGAGTTATAATAAATTTAATAATTGCGCAGTCCTATTGCAAAATGCCTTGAAACAAATATTTTTAAAAAGTATACGTATTTTTACAGAAAATTGTTTGTACATCTCTATTATATAAGTGATTTGTGTTATATATTATTACCCTCTGATGGTATTATATTTGATTTTGGTGTTAAAAGCTATATTATAACAAGATATCATTTTTAAAATAAAAAAAATTATTAAATCGATTTCATGAATTTTATTAAAAAAAAATTGGCGATTTTTTTGCAAAAATTGCGCTGTTTTTAAACAATCTGGACACCCTGGTACTAGAAACAAAATTTGCGATACCATTTCCTTTGCTTAACGAATTTAACATGGCGATGTCATTGGAACCTTCCGAACTGTTCGCGTAGCATGACCTTCGCTAGCGAGTTGCCGTACAATCAGTAATGTATGGAATCTTTAGTTTATGGTCGTCTCTTGTCACCAGTAGAACTACAGGGTAGTGTATTTGGCATAAATGTAGAATACCTAACATTCTCAAATTAAAAAAATTCATATTGGGTTCGATGGAAATCATTGAGGTGAGCTTAACGATATATATTTTTTTTGGGAAACAACAACTACAACAATTATTGAAGGTCAAAGTTCAAATTAAGCTTTTTTAATTAATATTTCTCGAAAACCTCTTTATGGTAGAGAATTTAATTCTCTTTAATTTGATATACATATTTATACATATACCTTTTATAGTATTCACAAAAACCTAATTAATGTGGAAAAAAAATTCTTTGTTTTAAATCACCTTATTAAGGATTTATAAATATACTCAAAATGGATAGAGTATGAAAAATCTTTAACTTGGTATACATACATATTTCTATATTACTTGTTCAACTTTTTCCATTTTATGTTTATTTCTGTTATTGGCATAAGTATAAACTGGTATATGTAATACAATTTTGGGTAATATGAATTATTTTATATTTTACGTCTGGCAACCATGTGTATTTCGTTAATAAATACCTCGAAATAAGCATTATGTTCGTACGGTGTATTAAAAGTGTGAATTTAAAGGTTGTGTGTTGGAAGAAACTACAATAATGGAAAAGTTAAATTTATTAAAGTTGTGTCAATTGTTTGACTGCAAGGACGAAGGTCCGCTTAGTATGCGAACCCTTCTATTTCTTCAGGAGTGGGGATTGATACCGCGCGAGGGTATATACTTGTGTCCCGAAGGGCACGTATTAAAATTAAGAGAGTGCACACAAAGCATAGACGGCTATGTTTGGAGGTTAGTTTCCGTTCTTCTTATTGTAGATTGTGCTGTTGCGATATAAGATTATTTATGTTTTAACGAATAGGTGTTGGGCAGAAATAAAGACGAGCAAACAAGAGGCTTAAAGATGCGATGTTCAGATCTCTTTGAGAAAAAACACTTTTTTTGCAAAATCAAAGTTATCAATTTTTAAAATATTTGCGTTTGCTTATTTGTGGGTTAAGAACGCATCACGTGACTTTATAATGGATGAGCTAGAAATATCGAGCCATACGGCTGGAGATTGGAGCAGTTTTTGTAGGGAAGTAGTTTATGATGGTATGATTGTGAACAAAACCAAAATTGGCGGCAGAGGAAAAACTGTTGAAATCGACGAAAGTAAATATGGGCGACGGAAATATCACCTTGGTCATTGAGTGGAAGGACAGAGGGTCTTTGGTGGAGTGGAGAGGGAGACGAATCGGGGTTTTCTCGTGCCTGTAGAGAAGAGGGACAAAGATACCTTGTTGACTATAATAAAGGATTGGATCTTGCCTGGTACGATAGTCATGTCCGATCTTTGGAAGGTATGTTTATTATATTTTTTGTTTGTAATTTAAATAATACTATGAACATGTTTTTTATTGCTTTTGTTCATAGGCATATGATTGTTTACGAGATGAGGGTTATGTCCATTTCCGTGTCAACCATTCCCTCCATTTCAAAGACCTGGATACCGTGCAGCACACGAATACTATTGAAGGGTTGTGGCGACACGTTAAGTGCTCGATGCCTCAGTATCATCGTAAAAAAACCATTTTTAATGGTTATTTGGCCGAATTCATGTCTGGCCGTAACTGTAAAAATTTGGACACGGATCCATTAAAATGTTTTTTAAAAATGGCTGGGAATCTCTATGACCCATGTCATATGAAAGATGTTAAAGAGGAGGAAATTGAAGATTGTGAAATAGAAATTTCTTAGTAAAAATGAAAAATTTGTTTTATTACTAAAATAACTTTGATTTATTAGGTTTATTATTATCTCTTTGTGGGTTTCAAGGGTATATAACATTTCTTGTGTGTGTGCAACACAGAAAGGAGAATTCTACTCGGTGAGGGTTATAATCTATAAGTGCGACCGAAGGCCGCCTGTGCAGAAAGAAGTTCTGAGCAGAAATACTTTGGCCTCCTTTTCTGGCAACACAAAAAGAGAATTCTACTTTGTGAGGGTTATAATCTATAAGCGCGATGGAAGGCCGCCTACGCAGAAAGGTGTTCTCAGCAAAAGGTGTTCAGCGCCTTCTCTTCGCAACACAGAAAGAGAATTCTACTTTGTGAGGGTTATAATCTATAAGCGCGGCGGAAGGCCGCCTACGCAGAAAGGTGTTCTCTGCAAAAGGTGTTCAGCGCCTTTTCTTCGCAACACAGTAAGAGAATTCTACTTTGTGAGGGTTATAATCAATAAGCGCGTCTGAAGGCCGCCTACGCAGAAAGATGTTCCCTGTAAAAGGTGTTCAGCGCCTTTTCTTCGCAACACAGAAAGAGAATTCTACTTTGTGAGGGTTATAATCCATAAGCAGTGTTGCCAGGTCTTGGGCATGAGAAAACGTCCTTCTTGGTCTGAAAAAACGTCATTTCAGCGCCTTTTCTTCGCAACACAGTAAGAGAATTCTACTTTGTGAGGGTTATAATCAATAAGCGCGGCTGAAGGCCGCCTACGCAGAAAGATGTTCTCTGCAAAAGGTGTTCAGCGTCTTTTCTTCGCAACACAGAAAGAGAATTCTACTTTGTGAGGGTTATAATCCATAAGCAGTGTTGCCAGGTCTTGGGCATGAGAAAACGTCCGTCTTGGTCTGAAAAAACGTCAATTCCTACCCAAAAACGTCTTTTTCAAATGTACCAAAAATGTACCTATTAAACTTTTATTGTATACAAAGGTACATATCGTCGATGTTCTTGCAAAACCGCCCAAGGTCCAACTGCAAAACCGCCTATCTTATGACACTAAAATTTTACAGGAGAGCAAAAAAACGGGTTTTCTCTGAAGGAATTGCCTTGATAGGCGGTATATTCTCTAGCTATTATTTTACAAATCTCTTGTTTTAATAACGATTTAACGATTGTTATGCATAAATCTCGATACCTGGAGTTCAAGGTTACCAAATATCATTTTTGGCACTGTCACTGTTTCTCTTTTGTTTATTTAATGTTTATTATTTTTCAATAAAAGCCAAGCTCATTATATAACTAACAAAATATAAATCCATATTTCAAACTTTGTGCAAAAATAATAAAATATCCAGAAAGTTTCAGCTAGATTTTCAATTTTTTATTTAGGTTTTTTCAAATTCATCAAATTTCAGGGTTTTAATGTGCAAGTTTAAAAATGCTAAATAATCGCGCTGATTTTTAATATTTTTTTTCCTTGTAGACATTTGGCTAGGGGGTCGGTTGTCGACAATGCTAAAATACGTTCTGCTAAGAAGGAGCATAGCAATATTTCAGCCTTTTTGCGTTCATTAAATTTTCAATGAGCCTTAAGACCTACTTTTTTCTGACTTTTTATGCTGCAACAGTTTTTTTGATGCTTTTGCTAGCGTGCGTGTTGCAATAGATCGGCTTGTCCTGATTTGGTTTTTAATGGGCAATTGCAAAATTATAGCAAGCCTCGTAACCTCAAGTGTTTACTAGGGATGTCAAATCCCGAAATTCCGGGGTCCCGGGATCCCGTTCTTTTTTAAGTCCCGAATATCCCGGGATTAGTCGATTTAAATCCCGGGATTGCTGCAAAAAATTTTTTTGTTGGCCAATTAAATTTTTATCACAAATATCCCCTCTCAAGGGCAAAACAAGAATTTTTTGCAACCCTTAATGCTATAATTTCTTTAAGATCGCATTTCCATCAAAAGAAGGAATAATTTTGCTTCGCTCAAAATGGAATAGGTGATGCACTTATATATTTATTTTTTACTTAAATGTGTTAACATTTTTATTATTACTTAAATATACTGATAATATCTTAAATTGATCTCAAACAGTGATTTAAAAAATTTTATATAGTTACATAGGCAGTTACTGCTGTACCAAATACAGTCACTTACAAAAATATTTTGCATCGAGATTTTTTGCAATATTCAAAATATTTTTCATGGTATTTTTTTGTTAATTAAAAAAAATATATAGCTCATTTTACAACAACAACCATGTAAATTACACTTATGATTTACTTTAGAGAAAGTTAGTTTAAGTTCACCAAATTATCATAAAAATATCAAACTTTTTAATCATAATTTAAAAAAAATTCTATTATGCAGTTTTATAGCCCATTCAATTTAATACAATAAAGTGCAATTTTAATGTTGCTAAAAACTCCCCTGATTTTAAAATTTTTTTTACTGACGATGTTGGGCATTTTCTTCCTTATAACGAATTTTTTTGTGGCAAAAAAATATATTAAATGTCAACGGGATGTTTTAGCAACTTCAAAATTGCACATACGTATATATTTTTTTAAATTAAAAAAAAAAAATACCATGATAAATATTCTGAATATTGCAAAAAAAATCTATGCAAAATATTTCTCGGAGTGACCGTATATGCATTTGTACTTGTAGTACAAAAACTATGTTATAAATTAATGAGGATATGTATGTACATACATACATATATGTTTGTCAAATTTTATGTTTGTTTTTTGTTGATTGAAAATACTGATTATCGCCTTAATAAATATGTAAATGAATTACAACAAATTGTACTTTTTTTTTGTTATATCAATCTGATTTAAAATACTATAATAGGATGATCACAGATGTGTTGCACTTTTACCTGAATTTCGGGACAATCCCGGGATCCCGGGGATACTGCATACTCAAAAAAAATTCTAAAAACTCTGAATAAAAAGTTGAAAATCTAGCTGAAAATTTGCAGATTGTTTATAATGTTTGCAAAATTTTTGTGGATTTATAGTTTGTTTGTTAATGAGCTTGGAAAAATAATAAACATTAAATAAACGAAAGAGAAACAGCCAAAATCGATAAAAATTTTGATGACTTAATCAGCTGTTCACAAGTTTATGTATAAAACTATTTTTATATTAACAACCAGTTTACAATGAATTTTAAATGTGCTCTATCGAAATGACATTTTAATATACATTACGTACATATCGAGTCCTAACCGCCAAAAAAACGTAAGCGTACCTTTGTATACAATAAAAGTTTAATAAGAACAATTTTTTGTACATTCAATTGAAAAAGACGTTTTTGGGTAGGAAATGACGTTTTTTCAGACCAAGAGGGACGTTTTCTCATGCCGAAGACCTGGCAACACTGGTTATAATCCCTAAGTGCGGCCGAAGGCCGCCTATTCAGATAGAAGTTCTGCGCAGAAATACTTCGGCTTCTTTTTATGTCAATACAGAAAGGAGAATTCTACTTAGTGAGGGTTACAATCACACACACAAAAACACTGTATACTTGTGTTGAAGCAGACGACTAATCTAAGAAACTGAATACCTAAAATGAAATGTAAATAAATGACTTGTAATTAAAAATGAATTTAAATAGAGAAATAATTATATATACTTACCTAAATGCCTAAATAAGATTTACCTTATACTTACGTTACATTTTACTATTACTTACCTTATACTTACCTTATAATTACTTTC